>NW_021134354.1:87505-177450 GCF_004193835.3 Ostrinia furnacalis | reverse complement strand
TTAAACATCGATCTTCCTCATTTCCGTAGTCAACCGAGTTAACACTAACATAAGGAAGACGAAGGTTGTAACAAAATTACCTTAACTTAGCCGGTAGCGCGTGCAGCAACAATCTTATTAACAGCACATTCCCGTTCAACGACGCGGCGTTCAACGCAGCGGCCGCAGCCACCGCTATCTTGTTTGAATTCGAGCACGAGCAGGCGCACGCGGCCAAGAACGCGCACGCTAATGCGCAAGCTAACGCGCACGCTGACGCCGCACGACGCACGCCACGCGCTCCGCCGCGTGCGCATAACAGCGCGCAAGCAGCGTTGCCTAGCACGCAGCACGCGCCCACTATCAAGCCTGAGGTGAACACCTGGAATAACAAAAATTCTGTATTAAATTTTCTAATTAATAATTATGTGCAAAACAAGCTATCAAGAATATGAATACCAGAAGACCAGAACAAAATGTGGTGGTTGGACTGGACAAAGCCAAACACAAACATTAATGCAATATCCTTGAATATCCTTGGACATTTTTCACTGCGCTTCTAGTCCCAAACTAAGCTAAACTTGTACTATGGGTACTAGACAATGTTTCTAGCTAATTGGTCAAACTAATAAATTCTCCATTTACGTGATACTATTGCCATTGAATTAGATCGACGCCAGTAAGGCTTATCCCCACACTTCAGTAGATGTTTTATGATTCGAAAATTACATAAATATGCGAACATCTAGCCTTCCATCTGGCCATCATGAAAAGTATAGGAATCCTTTAGAGGGTCGTTCTCCAGCAATGGAGGCTAATTGACCTGATGATAGCGATGAAATCCCATCGCTCCTATCACTTACTTACTTCATCATCATTATATACTTACGTCATCATCCATATCGCTGCTGCACTTCTCCCCTCCACTCCTGACGTCCAGAGGATCGAACATGCTCCCGTTAAAGCCTCCCACCGTCTCAGCCTTGGGCATGGTCAGCTCCTTCAGGACCGCAGCGGTGGCGTTCACCAGCCGCGCATTCTCTGGTAAAGCGTCCAGCTTGGCGTACTTGCACTCCTTACTTTGCATGCGTAGGAGCAGTTCAGGGATCCAGAGATTTAGGCCGAAACCACTAGAAGGATAAACAATGATCTATGAGGGAAGATTATAGGATTTTCGGACATACCCTTGAAAGCTGCTGGTATTATTTGAAGTTACAAAATACACACCGAGAATCAGAAGATAGATAGAAAAATAATAAAACCATAAGATTCAGAAGTAACCTAGAGTTAGGTACTATTCCAAGAAGAATAATGTAAAAAAAAACTCACGCGGCCATATTCGCAAAGAACACAAACAAGATGAGGCTGGACTTGAACGCGTAGGTTTTGGACACGAACATCTTCAGGTCTTTCAGCACCCCCATGAATAAAGCCTTCGTTCTGTTCTCTTCTTCGCCCAAAGTCTTCTCGACGAATATGTTGTCTTGGATGAGTTTCTTTATCTGTAAATCATAAATACTTTAAGCAATGGCTTATCATTTAAAATGTAGCTGAGAACTTTGCTCAGATTCAGATATCCTGGGGTCGTTTGTGCCTATATTATTATGGCAATCGGACAGACAGTTTCGTGGCTGACTCTTAGTATCTTATCGATAAAAATCAAGAGCCGTAATATTCATGAAAAGAGGACTAGCTACCTCAAGGATCCCCTTCTTCCCAAGTCTTATTACTGCACGTTATAATATGAGTCATCTTGGTCTCATGTACACACGCCCACACTGTTAACTATCCATTTTCGTTTTTGCTCTCGCTCTAATCAAATGGCGATTCTTTGCGATAGAACGAGATGGCATGACTTTCAATGGGCAGTTAACACTGTTGGCGATAGTACAAATAAATAATTTGCTGGCCTCAGTCTACTCTACCTTAAACTCGGCACCTTTTCCATGATTATTCTTGTGGATCTTCGCCAAAATCTTCAAGGCTTTATCACTCCTGTTGGTGTCTGACAACAGTCTGGGGCTCTCCGGTAGCGCCAGCATCCAGAGACCGCTGACGAAGCCGGGCAGGCTGCCGAGAGCCAGGTACAGCCTCCAGGAGTACACCGGCAGCAGCGTGTGGTAGTCCGCCACTTTGAACGGGATGACCAGCCAAGCTACCGCTGAAAGAAGATACTGTAAATCACTGGTTCCTTGCTCAATTCGCTTAGTCTATAAAAGTTGAGTTTTAGAGGTGTTATTTATTTATAGGTGATTAAAGGAAACTAAAATAATAATTAAACTGGAGTCCACTTTGATCACCCAGGTCATCTTATCCATGGGTGATCAACGGACACTAAATTGTCGCTCCACTATGATCACCTGGCTTTAATCACCCAGGTGATCAAAGTGGAATAGACCCTTCTGTCAACCCTTAGTGATAAAAAAAAATTGTCAAATAGATCTATTACTAAGTTACAAGTGTGTATTACGAAAGACATTACACTAATTTAGTGCATATGGAAAAAATCTAATCAACGGTTATCGAAAAGATCTGCTAAATCCTGCTCATTTTCGGCATAATGCCACAAAGGCCACTTCAATCGACCATGTTAGGATCTCATGAATTGGAAACGTTTTATCGTCTAATACTGTATAAAAAGAGTGGTCACCCATCACTTAACATGACAACAATTACGTTCAATGGTTTAGGTATCACAAACCAATGTAGGTATATTTTTGTTTCACACAGCGCACAGTTTTGTTGTATTAATAACAATAGAATTTTCTTTTCAATTTCAGTATTTCCACTTGTACCTATACTAAAGTTACTTGTCTTATTAAAATCCGTCTTTCTGATTCTTATAAAAGGTATAAAGATTTTGTTTATTTAGTTTCGCCCAATGAAGCGCCCAATGAACTTAAATCTTAATAATTTAATAATCTTCTCTGCCAGTTCATCTTAGGTAGGGCTAAACATAAATTAGCTTTAAAAAAAAATAACCTATCCTCCGAAGTCATCTTTTCGCACAATCACTTCCAACGTTCCTCATGGGAATCGAACCCAGAAACGCTGAGCAGGAAGGATCTCTAACCACTGGGGTACCTACTGAGGCTTAGACTAGGCACAGACCACCGACTTTTAGTTGGCCGATAGTTGCGCCCGATTTTAATTGGTGTAATTTGCGCACTTCCATACATGCCCATTGCCCATACTGATTAACTGCCCGACTTAACTATCGCCCGACAAAAAATCGGTGGTCTGCGCCTAGGCATAATAAGAAAGTAATGAAACAAATGCTTTAGCTGTCAGTGTATGATGGGAGGTCAGTAGGTCACTTTTTGTGCCTATTTGTTTTGCATCGCAGTCTACATGAGCCTGTCATCTGCTAAACGAGTACATTGTAATAGTCTTAACATTTAACGGTACTAATTGATACTAACAGATTGTATTAATTTAATGATGGATCATAAAAAATGGGGTCGGTTCAGAGGTCAAGGATATAGCGAAGGAGTAGTATTTAGGTTCGGTTCCGGGTCAGGTCAATGTAAAAGTTAGTCGTCGCTATAGTATAGGCAGCAATAGGTAAATAAAATTATACAAATATAATATTTTATAAGTTGGGGATAAGAATTAATTACGACCTTGAGCGCGATTTGAATCTTGAATTTGAACCTAGCACTGAGAGAAAGTAATTTCAAAATAGAGGATGGTGGTAAGTTGTTGTGAATTTAGCTTTATAATTAATCAATATTCAATTCTAGCGGCCATGGATCCCGTTTTACCCCCTTAGGGGTTGGATTTTGTAAAATGTCGTCTTAGTGAGGAACTCCCATGAAAAATTTGAAACTCTTAATTGCAATTGTAGTTTCTGAGATTTTGTGATGAGTGAGTAAGTGAGTCAGTAATCTTTCGCTTTTATAGATATAGATTTAAGGTAATGTATGTACGATTGTACATACATGTCTTAATAATTGCGATTTTAAAACAAAAATCTATAGCTGCTACTGGGCATGATCGTACTGACGATCAAATTGCCCAATCAAGATATTACATAGGTGTTTACCTGGTAATATGAGCCAGGCAGCAACGAAGCTCATGCCGGTGATGTTCAGGTAGAACTGCCTCTTTTTGGCGCCTACCAGGTCCGACAGATACGTGAACACGAGCGTCGAGGGACCACCTGCGGATCAAGATTGTTTGGTGAGACGATAGACAAGAGTTAAATGAGCTGTTTAGTTTTCATTCTAACTCGTCAGATATAAATGAGGTTACAACAACCCTGGTGCCAGACTTTATCGTAGAAGTCTGACTGACTCAATCGTACCGACCGCGTCTCGGAGAGTCCTCTGGAGCGCGAAATCAAGTAGTTATAGACAATCCAGGTCTCCAAAAGTCGCAAACTAGTACTGTGACAGTCCAGGTGTAAAAGTCGTTTCTTTTTAAGACTGCAATAATGGGTGCTTGCGAAAATCTTACCTGGGAATTGAACCCAGGACTTAAATCTTGCTTTGACGTATTCCATTTACATATGTAATGACCATTAAGGGGACAAAATGTTTTTATTTTTTAAGTTCACATGTATAAACTCATGCTGTTTGTTTCCTTAATAAAGAAAAATAAAATAAATAAATAAAACGAGTTTAAGTTTACAGATTTTAAGAAAGCTAAATTAAGGTATCCAGCGTTCCAATCAGGTCCAGACCAACTAAAAGTCTTACCGATGAGGAAGCCATTGATGGACCTCGCAGCCAGTAGAAGCCGGTAATCCGCCACCATACTCTGACCGAGGGTCAGGGCTGCGTTGAGGAGCAGCGTCATGCTGAGGATGTTCCGTCTCCCGAACACATCACCCACAATACCCCAGAAGAACGCACTGGCCACTCCACCTGGGAGAAGAAGGTTAGTTGAGTTCTCATTCTTTAAAGACTTAAAAGATCGTTGCTATCAAACACTTTCTTGGATGAACATTTATGTCACTTCCCAGCACTGAAATATGTCAGCTATGGAGACACATACTGTCTCGGTGACAAAAATCACCCGTGCGCGCGCGCCTTAAAGGGCACACTTATTAACACGGAAGGGGATCAACGCCGTATCGTCTTTCGCCGCGAGGAGAGGCGTTTACGTTACGGGTACCTAAGTGTGCGGTGCAGTATGGAGTTTCATATAAAGAATACTGATTGCCTCGAGTTGATACGGTTACCATCCGTTTTCGGGTTGACAAGTGTGCTTCGTCTTTAAGAGCGTTAATTTTCCGATCGTAATCCAATAGATATTTACCAACAGCACGGTGACATCAGTCCGAAAATTCGTAGATGTACGAAATAACCGCTAAATATTTTTCGCCTTTTACAGTATCTGACACCTCCCAATTAGATCGTACTGGGAAAGGTAATGTTACGTTTTATTTTTATTAGACTTATCCAAAAAATGTCTAGTACGTTCTGCTATTTTCTTGCTAGCTTCTTGTTGTAATTTTAACAGGTGAACGTTCATTTTTCCAATTGCACTTACAGTTAAATAAGAAAACTAAGCTTGCCATCTATTTCGGAACGAAGAAAATAAGAAATTAAATTACCTACTGCCTTAGTTTTGAAAACTTTCTGCTTGTGTATTTTTCTTTTCTCTTTTTCTATTTTTATGAAGTTGTTTATCGAGTGTGTAATGTGATGTTTACTTGCGATTGATTTTGCATTGTTGTGGTTATCGCACAGCTTAAAGTGTGAGTCGTAATAACCTTTAGTAAATACTCTTATGTACAAATATTTGAAACAGTTGTATTTTCCTTATACGTAACAACGATACGCCGAATCTATTTAAAATATGTTAACCAAACTATTGTAATGTTTGATTTCGCATTAAAGCAGTAAATAATACAATTAGTTCAGTAGAATTTGACATAACAATCCGTTCGACGAAATATTTAGCATTTAAAACAAAAATAAGCCTTTAATTTCCGTGATTGCACTTATTATAAGTATTTAATTTTTAATTATCTTAATTAATTACCGCAAAATCAAAAGTGCCGGCCAAAAAATAAAAGTGCTGTATTCTGACAGAATACGNTATTATTCTGTGGTATAACTTACCTGTAAGTAAAGCAGCCACGGCGATGAAGGGCGCCGGGCACGAGAAGTCCAGCAGCACGCCCACCGCCAGGTTGGAGGCCACGCCCCCCGCGCGCCCCCACCACGCGCCCCAGCATACGCCGAGCCCACTGGAACGAAATATAAATAATGAGGGCTATCGTTTTAGCGCTCACCAGTTGGCGCCACTGTAGAGTAAGGTCCTGTCACTTGCTAGCAGCGAAGACAGTGGCGCCAACTTGTGAGCGCTAAAGTGGTAGGAAGACTATCGCATTTGCACTCATCAAGATGGTGCCACTGTAGAGTAAGGTCCTGTCACTTGCTAGTCGCGAAGACAGTGGCGCCAACTTGTGAGCGCTAAAGTGGTAGGAAGACTATCGCATTTGCACTCATCAAGATGGTGCCACTGTAGAGTAAGGTCCTGTCAATCGCCAGGGGTGCCAACTGTTAAGTATAAAAACGATCAATATCGACATTGACATCATCATCATCATTTCAGCCATAGGACGTCCGCTGCTGAACATAGGCCTCCCCTAATGCTTTCCACGTTGATGCCGATGGGGCAGCAAAGTTTTGGAATGGAGGCCGCGTACCGGAAAACGCAGCGTGGGACGTCCACCTACAAGGTGGACCGACGACATCGTAAAGGTAGCAGGGAAGCGCTGGACGCAGGCCGCTACCAATCGATCAACGAAAATGACATTGACATTGGAAAACTAAAATCTGTGTTGACTTTGAGAGTCCATTGATCATTAGTCGTCTACTGCTGGAAGCATCTTCTCACGACGATCGACTCAAAGCCTTTATATGGAGGTGCTTCCCGCAACCTTTACCTGATCTTTGGTCTACCGAGTGGAAAGGGCCTATCTAAACATCGATCTTCCTCATTTCCGTAGTCAACCGAGTTAACACTAACATAAGGAAGACGAAAGTTGTAACAAAATTACCTTAACTTAGCCGGTAGCGCGTGCAGCAACAATCTTATTAACAGCACATTCCCGTTCAACGACGCGGCGTTCAGCGCAGCAGCTGCAGCCACCGCTATCTTGTTAGAATTCGAGCACGAGCAGGCGCAAGCAGCCAAGAACGCGCACGCTAATGCGCAGGCTAACGCACATGCTGACGCAGCACGACGCACGCCACGCGCTCCGCCGCGCGCACATAACAGCGCGCAAGCAGCGTTGCCTAGCACGCAACACGCGCCCACTATCAAGCCTGAGGTGAACACCTGGAATAACAATAATTCTGCGTTACTTAACTTCTGGGTGTCTACTTAATGTCAAGTCGTCAAACTAACAAACTATTTCTTTACTATAATTCCATTGGCATTGAATTAGGTTGACGACCACGTAAGACTCATCCCCATTCTTCTTGGATGTCCTAAGAGGCAAAAATGTGCAAACATCTGGCCTTAATCCAAAGGTCTGGTCATCGTGAAGTTTCTACCAAGGCCTCTGTTTGCTTCTGGTAAATAAGAGAGGTTCGTCCTCGTCCAGTAGGGACTAAATGCCTGATGATGATAGTGATGAAGACCCACGCATGGCTCTTATCAAGAATACTTACGTCATCATCCATATCGCTGCTGCATTTCTCCCCTCCACTCCTGACGTCCAGAGGGTCGAACATGCTCCCGTTGAAGCCTCCCACCGTCTCAGCCTTGGGCATGGTCAGCTCCTTCAGAACTGCAGCGGTCGCATTCACCAGCCGAGCGTTCTCTGGTAAAGCATCCAGCTTGGCGTACTTGCACTCCTTGCTTTGCATGCGGAGGAGCAGTTCAGGGATCCAGAGATTTAGGCCGAAACCACTAGAAGGACAAAAAATTTCTATGAGGGATGGTTCGGGACTACTCCCACCTCTCTTTCACACCGTTGCAACTCCTGTGTAGCAGTGGCGGCGTAGCATGGGTTGGCACCCGGGGCGATCACCCCCCCCCCCCCCCCCGTCATAAGTCCTATGGCACCCCTACCCCCAAGGATTTTGGGGTTACCTACCAATTCGAAGATTGAAGACAATCGCACCCCCCGTATCATGAGATAGACCGCAGACTTGTCATGGCAGATCCGCTAATCAGTACTAATCTGCGCGACTTGTGTCACCCCCTGAGGCTTGGCACCCGGGGCGGACCGCCCCCACCGCCCCCCCCTTACGCCGCTAGTGCTGTGTAGCCAGGTTCTACAGCTTAACCGCCAATAAAAATTCAACCAGTGAAGGTCAAGTTTATCCTGAGGGAAAGGTAATGAGGGATAGTTATGGATTTTCGGACATATCCTTAAAAGCTGCTGATGTCTAATGTTATTAAAGTTACAAAATTCACACAATCAGAAATAACCTAGATTTACTATTCTAAGCAGTATAATGTAAAAAAACTTACGCGGCCATATTCGCAAAGAACACAAACAAGATGAGGCTGGATTTGATCGCGTAGGTTTTGGAGACGAACATCTTCAGGTCTTTCAGCACCCCCATGAATAAAGCCTTCGTTCTGTTCTCTTCTTCACCCAAAGTCTTCTCAACGAATATGTTGTCTTGGATGAGTTTCTTTATCTGTAAATCATAAATACTTTAAGCCATGGCTTATCATTTAAAATGTAGCTGAGAACTTTGCTCAGATTCAGATATCCTGGGGTCGTTTGTGCCTATATTATTATGGCAATCGGACAGACAGTTTCGTGGCGACGCTTAGTATCTTATCGATAAAAATCTAGAGCCGTAATATTTATGAAAAGAGGACTGGCTACCTCATGGATCCCCTTCTTCCTAAGTCTTATTACTGCACGTTATGATATGAGTCATCTTGGTCTCATGTACACACGTCCACACTGTTAACTATCCATTTCCGTTTTTGCTCTCGCTCTAATCAAATGGCGATTCTTTGCGATAGAACGAGATGACATGACTTTCAATGGGCAGTTAAAACTGTTGGCGATAGTACAAATAAATAATTTGCTGGCCTCAGTCTACTCTACCTTAAACTCAGCACCTTTCTCATGATTATTCTTGTGGATCTTCGCCAAGATTTTCAAGGCTTTATCACTCCTGTTGGTGTCTGACAACAGTCTGGGGCTCTCCGGTAGCGCCAGCATCCAGAGACCGCTGACGAAGCCCGGCAGGCTGCCGAGAGCCAGGTACAGCCTCCAGGAGTACACCGGCAGCAGCGTGTGGTAGTCCGCCACTTTGAATGGGATGACCAGCCAGGCTACGGCTGGAAGAGGATACTGTAAATCACTGGTTCCTTGCTCAATTCGCTTAGTCTATAAAATTTGAGTTTTAGAGGTGTTATTTATTTATAGGTGATTAAAGGAAACTAAAATAATAATTAAACTGGAGTCCACTTTGATCACCCAGGTCATCTTATCCATGGGTGATCAACGGACACTAAATTGTCGCTTGGGGTCTATTCCACTATGATCACCTGGCTTTAATCACCCAGGTGATCAAAGTGGAATAGACCCTTCTGTCAACCCTTAGTGATAAAAAAAAATAGTCAAATAGATCTATTACTAAGTTACAAGTGTGTATTACGAAAGACATTACACTAATTTAGTGCATATGGAAAAAATCTAATCAACGGTTATCGAAAAGATCTGCTAAATCCTGCTCATTTTCGGCATAATGCCACAAAGGCCACTTCAATCGACCATGTAAGGATCTCATGAATTGGAAACGTTTTATCGTCTAATACTGTATAAAAAGAGTGGTCACCCATCACTTAACATGACAACAATCAATGGTTTAGGTATCACAAACTAATGTAGATAGATTTGCTTCACAAAGCGCACAGTTTTGTTTACTAAAGTTACTTGTCTCATTAAAATCCGTCTAGTAGTAGTAGTAATTCCTAATTCTTACAAAAAGTATCGCAAAACCAAAGACTTTTTTATTTAGTTTCGCCCAATGAAGCGCCCAATGAACCTAAATCTTAATAATTTAATAATGTTCTCTGCCAGTTCACCTTCGGGCTAAATTAAATATAAAAAGTCATTGTTTCGCACAATCACTTTCAAGCTTCAAAATCCCTCGTGAAAATCGAACCCAGAAACTGACCTAGGAAGGTCTCTCTAACCATTGGGGCACTGAGGCGTAATAAGAAAGTAATGAAACAAAATATGCATTAGCGGTCAGTGATATGAATGATGGGAGGTCAGTAGGTCACTTTTTTTGCCTATTTGTTTTTGCATCGCAGTCTACATGAGCCTGTCATCAGCTAAACGAGTGAATTGTAAAAATCTTTACATTTATTTAACGGTACTAATTGATACTAACAGATTGAATTAATGTAATGATGGATCATAAAAAATGGGGTCGGTTCAGAGTTCAAGGATAATAATATAGCGATGGAGTTGAACGGCGAAATTATGGAGTCTTTAGGTTCGGTTCCGGGTCAGGTCAATGTAAAAAGTTGTTAGTCGTCGCTATGGCATAGGCAGCAATAGGTAAATAAAATTATACAAGTACAATACTTTATAAGTTGGGGATAAGAATTACGACCTTGAGCGCGATTTGAATCTTGAATTTGAACCTAGCACTGAGAGAAAGTAATTTCAAAATAGAGAGTGGTGGGAAGTCGTCGTGAATTTAGCTTTACAATTATCAATCAAATTCAATATTAAAGGTACATAATATTATGTTTTAATAACTGCGATTTTACAACAAAAATCTATAGCTGCCACTGGGCATGATCGTACTGACGATCATACTGCCCAATCATAGAAAATCAAGATATTACATAGAATTTTACCTGGTAATATGAGCCAGGCAGCGACGAAGCTCATCCCGGTGATGTTCAGGTAGAACTGCCTCTTCTTGGCGCCCACCAGGTCCGACAGATACGTGAAAACGAGCGTCGAGGGACCACCTGCGGACCAAGATTGTTTAATGAGACAATAGAAGATAGTTAAATAAGCTGTATAGATTCAAATAATTCATTCGAGTTTTCACAAAAGAGCTCACCGTTTCAGCCTAGCTAGGCTAGTAGAGGACTGCTCTGCTGAACAGAAGTATCCCTCAAAGGAATGCTACAAAGCAAGAGCATTTTATGGTTTAAGTATAAGTCAATACTTAAACGACAAAAGGCTCTTGCTTTGTAGCACTCCTTTGGCACAAAATCAAACGGTTTTTTAAGGAAGCTAAAGTAAAACATCCAGCCTTCGAAACCAGCGCTGCAGCGCAATGAAAACTACCAATGATTTTCGAGACAAATAAATACGTTCTATTCTATTCTACAAGACCAAGTCTTACCAATCAGGAAGCCATTGATGGACCTCGCAGCCAGCAGAAGCCGGTAATCCGCCACCATGCTCTGACCGAGGGTCAGGGCTGCGTTGAGGAGCAACGTCATGCTGAGGATGTTCCGTCTCCCGAACACGTCGCCCACAATACCCCAGAAGAACGCACTGGCCACACCACCTGGGAGAAGAAGGTTAAAAAAACTATTGTAAGATCGTTTTCTATCAATCATTTTCTTGGATTTAAATAAACTTCATACTATGTTTGTTACCTGACTTCCCAGCACTTCTGTATTACAAATTAGCGTAATACAAATTAGCATAATACAATTTAGCATAATACAACTTAGGATTGTATTCAATCATCATAAGTTCCTTTCTATCTAAGGAAACTGGATTTCTACTACTTATTTCCAATCCCCTTCTATATACTATTGTAAATATTTTATGAGCATGATTTATTAAAGTGAAATTGTGCGACTTCTATTCCACAATAATCACCAATCTAAGGCTATGCGCGCACAAGTGACATTTTGTCAATGTGACAATATTATCTTTCTCTTACTTTCATAAAGAGAAAAAGAGAGACAACGTAGTAGGTACTTATTCTTACCCATGGAGAGACACACTGTAATGGTGACAAAAGTCACCCGTGCGCGCGCGCCTTAAAGGTCGTAGCACACTTATCAACCCAGAAGGCGATCAACGCCGTATCGCCTTTCGCCGCAAGGCGAGGCATTTACGTTACGGTGCGGATAAGTGTGCGTTGCAGTATGGAGTTTCATACAAAGAATACTGACTGCCTCGAGTTGATACGGTTACCATCTGTTTTCGGGTTGACAAGTATGCTTCGTCTTTAAGAGCGTTAATTTTCCGATCGTAATCCAATAGATATTATCAACAGCATGGTGACATCAGTCCAAAGATTCGTAGATGTACGAAATTACCGCTAAATACGCCTTTTACAGTATCTGACACCTCCCAATTAGATCGTACTGGGTAAGGTAATATTACGTTTTATTTTTATTAGACTTACCTATCCAAAAATATCTAGTACCGTTCTGCAAAAAGTGCTTTTTTAAGCCTATTTACAGAAATAATTGAGTTTTTTGAGTTTTTTATGCCATTTTAGCTTTGTAATTTTAACAGGTGTTCATTTTTACAATGCACTTGAGTTAAATCGTAAAACTGAGCAGTGAGCTTGCCAGCTGTTTCGGAATGAAATGCAGCATGAAAATTACCTACCTTCTTAGTTCTGAAAATTTTATGCTTGTGTATTTTTCTTTTCTCTTTTTATATTTTTATGGAGTTGTCTATCGAGTGTGTAATGTGATGTTTACTTGCGATTGATTTTGCATTGTTGTGGTTATCGTACAGCTTAAAGTGTGAGTCGTAATAACCTTTAGTAAATACTCTTATGTACAAATATTTGAAACAGTTGTATTTTCCGTATACGTAACAACGATACGCCGAATCTATTTAAAATATGTTAACCGTTTGGTTATAACTATTATAATATATATATATATAACTATTGTAATGTTTGATTTCGCATTAAAGCACTAAATAATACAATTAGTTCAGTAGAATTTGACATAACAATCCGTTCGATGAAATATTTAGCATTTAAAACAAAAATAAGCCTTTAATTTCCGTGATTGCACTTATTATTAGTATTTCATTTTTAATTATCTTAATTAATTACCGCTAATTTCTTAATTCAATTGATTAAATTGCTAACAAATATTGTAAATCAAAAACGTTTAGTATAGCCTGACCAGGAACATAAAAACCCTGGCTTAGAGGCGCGTCAATTGCATTTGATAGTGCAACACTGGGTACAGTCGTACCTGTATTAAATTAATAGGCTAACTTTATGTATCAGGATTCAGGATTATAGGCTTATTTAATATTTTCATAAATTAACAAAAACGTATTATATTATAGGTAAACTGGTTTAAATAAATTAAATGAAACCATCAATCGAGCAAGTAGGATTTTCTTATTATTCATCAATAATCAAATTCTGAACTTGAATATTCAACTACAATGTCTGCTCATGAACGCTTCAAACTCGGTACTTCTTTCCCAATTCCATAAAANCATAGTAACAAATGCTAAGGCGGACGTATTCTGTCAGACTACAGCACTTTTTTTTATTGGCCGACACTTTTGATTTTGAACAAAAAATGTATGAATCGTCGATGAATTTCAGATCTCAAATACTCGACGCACAGTGGTGCTACAGCTTTGGTGCCATAGTAACAAATGCTAAGGCGGACGTATTCTGTCAGAATACAGCACTTTTGTTTTTATTGGCCGACACTTTTGATTTTGAACAAAAAATGTATGAATAGTCGATGACTTTTAGATCTCAAATACTCGACGCACAGTGGTGCTACAGCTTTGGTGCCATAGTAACAAATGCTAAGGCAGACGTATTCTGTCAGAATACGGCACTTTTTTTTGTTGGCCGGCACTTTTGATTTTGGACCAAAAATATATGAAACGTGGATGATGTCCTTTCTTAATTCAATTGATTAAATTGCTAACAAATATTGTAAATCAAAAACGTTTAGTACCTAACTTAAACATAACTGACGAGGGATTCTTAAATTGTTATGTAAATAGACTTAAAACTAACAACCCCTGCATCTTAGCATACAATCTGACTTTGAGGCCTCGAGTGTGGACCCGTGTATGTCAAAACGATGCCAGATGATCATGAAGCATGACACCCTGTACCTACTTAATTCGCTGTAAGTAGGAAAGATGACACAGATAATAAGAAGAATAAGACCAGAAGAAGTACTGTTGGAGCAAGACCAGTTGTCTTAAAATTATTAGGGTGCTTTAAATTTGGCAGTTGTTATCACTTTATTTACCGTTGTTTTATTTACCGTGTGCGGTCCTGCAAACGCACAACAAACGTCCGACACGAAACGTCTAAATTAAAAGCGCCCTTAGAGGAACCTTTTGTCCAGCAGGTTAAAGATGAAAATTTTAAAAATCTTCTCACCACTCATGAAAGCCATGTTGACGACCCCCTTCTGGTAGGTGGTCAACTGCAGCTCGCACTTGGCTGCGGGCAGCACGTATGCCACCTTCTCGGTTTGAATATCGTCGCTTAAGCTTGTGATAAGACGATGGTTGATGCTACTTTTATAGGAAAAAGAAAATTCTTCTCACCGCTATGAAGGCCATGTTGACGAGCCCCGCCTAGTAGGTCATGAGCTACAGCTCACACTTGGCCGCCGACAGCACGCAGTTCTCAACGCCAGTCGTAAAAACTGCTTCAGTGAACAATGTTCGGTCACACTGAGAACCAAAAAAAAGCCGGGGGCCACGGCATATTATGCTGAGTGGGGTCCCATTGCGATGGGCATCGCTGTGCGACAGGGTGGCACTGCTCAGTTTACTTTCTCTTCCATTGTGTGTTTTATGTCACCTCCGTCTTATTTGCTTTTTTTTTATTTACCTCTTTTGTTTTTTGTGATGTCCGTGGCAATAAATGTTTCTTTCTTTCTTTCAATGTAGGTAAAAATAACAAATATGGTTCTCACCGCTCATGAAGGCCATGTTGACGAGCCCCGCCTGGTAGGTGGTCAGCTGTAGCTCACACTTGGCCGCCGGCAGCACGTACGACATCACGCAGTTCTCGACGCCAGTCGTGAAGAACGCGCACGCGCACGCCCCCAGCGCGCTTCGGCTGAAGTGCCCGTAACCTGCAAGACGGTCACAACTACAACGAAACTCTAGAAAGTTGGATCGTGTATGGAAAGGAAATTCACAATTTGAAGAAAATTTGGGATAGCATATAACCCTAAAGCCCGGTTTGAACCAAAACGGGGCAGAGCAGAGGAGTTTCGGGTGAACGAATTTTTCTATAGAATTTGACAGCGTTGGCAGCACTGTGCGGAGCGAAGCTGTGCGGAGTGGAGAAGACTTGTGGAAATAATGAAATCCGATTGGTTATTCAAAACACTTTTCTGCTTCGCTCCGCCTTGGCGTGGAAACCGGGCCTCCAGACCTTCAAAACTAGTGAACAGGCATCTTTTGGACAAGTTTGCTCTACCATCGCATCAGAATCGCAGTGAAATTGTAAGAGCAAGCCCAGCCCAAACTAAATAAATAATTAGTAAACTAGAATAGAACTACCCCCTACTTCTCTTGTAGATCTCGTAAGAAGTCAAAAGACTAAGGGATCGATTTTTTTATAACAACTTAATCCTTTCCAATAGTTTAACGTGTGGAGTGTAGGACAAATTCATTAGTTGCCATTAGTGCTCAAATTGGAGAGGTCGTATTCTTGCAGTAAAGACAAAGATAGGATGATGATGATGATGAAAAAAATACAATATACATGAGTCCCAGAAGGTCTCCTTAACTCTCCTTTTAGGCTGCCGTTCCCTATTACTAAGACCTATTATTAAGAACGCTAATAATAGTAATTGAGAAATAGCTATCGCTAGACAGTTTGAATTTTCAAAGATTATATTAACATTTACTAAAGAAATAATAAATAGTTTCTTTTCCACACTCCACAAACACTTGCTCTTACATAAGTGTCGTAAACTTGCGGTCCAATAAACCGCTATACATAAAGTGTAGAGCAAATTGCCCGTTAATAGCCGCCATTGTTTTATAGTGGTTTTATTGCATGTGGGCAGTAGCAGACAAAAGGCGCTTTTTCAAAAATGAGGAAGAAAAAACGTTCATCTGGCTAAAATTCTAAATATAGGCTTTGTCAAAGTCAAACTTTAGGCGCTTTCGTTCGTTTCAGCCAAATGACGTCCACTGCTAGACAAAGGCCTCCCCAAGGTTTTCTACAGTGAACGGTCCTGCGATGCCCGCATCCAGGCTCTTTCCGCGACCTTTAACCAGATCGTAGGTCCACCTAGTAGGAGGCTAGCCCACGCTACGTCTTCCAGCCCGTGGTCACCACTAGAGAACTTCAGGCGCTTTATACGTCGCAAATAGCTTGCCCTACCACCACTTCAGGGCAACATAATTATGGGCTGGTGCTGAGAAGAAGTGGCGGAAGAATTTGATAATTTATACCTAAATTATTATTGTCTAATATTTATTTTTCAGTCATCGTATTACAGCGTTTAGTTAGATCGATGTACCTTTTTCCTTAAAAAATACGAAGAGGAAGTAGGTAGTCTAAAAGGTATCCTTCCGTTTGGCCAAATTACTTTTCGCCAAATTTCACTTCNTATCAACATAAATCAAACAAACAAAATTAGTTACACTATTTAATTCGAAACTTCACAGGATACATTCCTATCGATAAATGAGTAAACACGTGTTTCAGGTTATTTTAGAATTCAACCCCTAAAAGGGGGAAATTGGGTAAAAATGTCTAAAAATCAACATGAGTATTTATTACTGATACATGGCTTTGTCCGTTTTAAGTGACATAACATTTGTAACCTTGAAATTAATGGAAAAAAATAGATATTTTTTTACAGTTTTGGCAATAACCGTCAGTTTTATTCGTTAATATTATAAAATCAATCAATAAAGCACAAGAACAAGTGTAATACCTACAGTATTGCCACATTTATCAAGAGTGAAAACTTGACATTACTGTTGCATTTATTCAAATGTCTTTATTTTTAAAATTCGCGGCTTTTTATTGAACTACAGCCCCGTGTTTCACATAAAATATCATGCTTTTTATAAAATATCCCTTGAAAGTCGATAAATTGCTTTAATTAAATTCTGTAAGCAATTATTTGACATGTCCTTTAAAACGGACAAAAACAATTTAAGGGTTAAAAGCGCCCTTAGAGGAACCTTTTGTCCAGCAGGTTAAAGATGAAAATTTGAAAAATCTTCTCACCACTCATGAAAGCCATGTTGACGGCCTCCTGGTAGGTGGTCAACTGCAGCTCGCACTTGGCTGCGGGCAGCACGTATGCCATCTTCTCGGTTTGAATATCGTCGCTTGTGATAAGACGATGGTTGATGCTACTTTTATAGGAAAAAGAAAATTCTTCTCACCGCTCATGAAGGCCATGTTGACGTGCCCCGCCTAGTAGGTCATGAGCTACAGCTCACACTTGGCCGCCGACAGCACGCAGTTCTCAACGCCCAGTCGTAAAAACTGCTTCAGTGAACAATGTTCGGTCACACTGAGAACCAAAAAAAACCGGGGGCCACGGCATATGCTGAGTGGGGTCCCATTGCGATGGGCCTCGCTGTACGACAGGGTGGCACTGCTCAGTTTACTTTCTCTTCCATTGTATGTTTTATGTCACCTCTGTCTTATTTGCTTTTTTTTTATTTACCTCTTTTGTCTTTTGTGATGTCCGTGGCAATAAATGTTTCTTTCTTTCTTTCAATGTAGGTACAAATAACAAATATGGTTCTCACCGCTCATGAAGGCCATGTTGACGAGCCCCGCCTGGTAGGTGGTACAGCTGCAGCTCACACTTGGCCGCCGGCAGCACGTACGACATCACGCAGTTCTCGACGCCAGTCGTGAAGACTACTTCAGTGATAACAAAACAATGCAGGTACAAATGACTTACTTGACTTAAGGTCCTTTGTCCCCTAGATGGGGCAGAGGGTGTCCACAACAGTCCTCCATCGCGTTCGGTCTTGAGCTTTGCATTTGATTTCGCTCCAGGTCTTTTTGATTTTCTTCGCCTCCTCTGCTACACTGCGCCGCCAAGATTGCTTGGGACGACCACCTTTGCGTTTTCTAATAACAAATACCAGCAATTATAAGATGGTTCTCACCGCTCATGAAGGCCATGTTGACGAGCCCCGCCTGGTAGGTGGTCAGCTGCAGCTCACACTTGGCCGCCGGCAGCACGTACGACATCACGCAGTTTTCGACGCCGGTCGTGAAGAACGCGCACGCGCACGCGCCCAGCGCGCTTCGGCTGAAGTGGCCGTAACCTGCAAGACGGTCACAACTACAACGAAACTCTAGAAAGTTGGATCGTGTATGGAAAGGAAATTCACAATTTGAAGAAAATTTGGGATAGCATACAACCCTAAAGCCCGGTTTCCACCAAAGCAGGGCAGAGCAGAGGAGTTTTGGGTGAACGAATTTTTCTATAGAATTTGACAGCGTTGGCAGCACGGCGCGGAGCGAAGCTGTGCGGAGTGGAGAAGAGTTGTGGAAATAATGAAATCCGATTGGTTATTCAAAACACTTTTCTGCTTCGCTCCGCCTTGGCGTGGAAACCGGGCCTTAGACCTTCAAAACTAGTGAACAGGCATCTTTTGGACAAGCTCGCTCTACCATCGCATCAGAATCGCAGTGAAATTGTAAGAGCAAGCCCAGCCCAAACTAAATAAAGAATTAGTAGAGTAGAATAGGACTACTACCCCCTACTCCTCTTGTAGATCTCGTAAGAAGTCAAAAGACCAAGGGATCGATTTTTTTTCATCATCATCATTTTTCGTCCACTGCTGAACATAGGCCTCCCCCAACTTCCACATCGCACGGTTGGTAGCGGCCTGCCGCATAGTACGCAGAACTGACGGCCGATGGGGCAGCAAGGTTCTGGAATAGAGGCCACGTACCGGAAAACGCAGCGTGTGACGTCCACGCACAAGGTGGACCGACGACCTGATAAAGGTAGCAGGAAAGCGCTGGATGCAGGCCGATTTTTTTTTATAACAACTTAATCCAACAGTTTAACGTGTGAGTGTAAGCCAAATCCATTAGTTGCCATTAGTACTCAAATTGGAGAGGTCGTATTCTTGCAGTAAAGACAAACACCTGATGATGATGATGAAAAAAATACAATATACAGTAGTTCCAGAACTCTCCTTTAAGGCTGCCGTTCCCTATTACTAAGACTTCACCATCTGTCTGATAGCTAGTTGAAATTTTCAAAGATTATTATATTAACATTTACTAAAGAAATAACAAATAACCCTGCAGTTTCTTTCCCCCTTCATAAACACTGCGCTTACATAAAGATTCGGCCAAACCAACGCAATCAACCGGCGTGCAGCGATGGCGAACAATGCATTTAGGTCTGGTCGCCATCGCTGCACGCCAGCTGATCGCGCTGTGATCGCGTTGGTTTGGCCGAACCCTAAGTGTCGTAAACTTGCGGTCCAATAAACCGCTATACATAAAGTGTAGAGCAAATTGCCCGTTAATAGCCGCCATTGTTTTATAGTGGTTTTATTGCATGTGGGCAGACGCAGACAAAAGACGTTTTTCGGAAAAGGAGGAAGAAAAAACAAAACGTTCATCTGGATTAAGTCCTAAGTTGATATTTCAGTCAATAAATAAATCCCATTTCGCTTGGTAGTTCGCTTTGCATCATTCAAAGTAAGATGATGACACAGTGCGGCAAGATTTAGGTAGATTGATATACCTTTTTCGTAAAATAAAATGCCTTGAAGAAAAAAACATTCCACTTTTTAAGATAGTACAATAGGCGAAGTGATGTCTAATGCACTTAGGGACAATATTACTTCTCAAAAGTATCATTATAAAAAGCTCATAAATATTTGTGCAAACCTCGAAAAATCCGCTTCTTAGACGCTTAATATTATTTCATCTCACAATCGTTATGTAGATACGAATAGTTACTATTTGTTGTGTACTCTAACTATTCAAGAATGTGCACTTTAAAACGTGCTATTTCTAAAAAAAATTCTTTGTTATTAAACCAGCATGTTTCTTTACGCGGGTTCTTAGGAAATACACCGCTAACTATGTTTTCTTATCGTTACTGCAGTACCGACAGCAAACGTCATCGCCTGAGCTCTTGTTTGCTGACCCTACCCCGTGCACTTTCGTTGTAACTTGCTTCGGAAGAATACAGGTACAGACAAGTCAACAGAAAAGTTGAAAATAATTCGAAGCTCGATTAAACATTAATTCTTCTTTCTTTGTAAAATTCTAAAATTAAAAAAACATTTATGAGTCATTAATACGAAAAATACACTATTTATGTAATGCCACGGCTGTTATTTTGTTGTCCTAATAAACTACTGTAGATAAGTCACTTCTGAACATACGAAGCAGTAATCTATTATGAATGATATCACATCGAGGAGTAATAAATAAAATAACAATTCTCTAACTTTCTCCACAGGACAGGCAATGCCTAAGAGGTGGGGGTCAGTCTTTTTGTCTTGTATTTATTATATTTTTATCTTGTATTAAATATGGCAATAAATATTTTTCATTTTCACTTTAAGTGCATGCTAAATATGCTCCTTTATTCCATTTAGTCCTACCAGTAGTTCGATAGTCGAACTGTTTGGATTTTTTTTTCCAAATTGTTTATTTCAATTAATTAATCTATATGTAAGATTTTCATGTAATTACTTTGTATGTAATGTTGTTGGTATACCGTAATAAATAAAATAAATAAAATAAAATAAAAATTGTTATACCTACTGACGGATCGATCATTTTGGAAACGCGCATTTTATTCCAAATAGAACTACTATGAATATAATGGTATAGTCAATATGCTTTCATTTCTGGGAAAAGAGAGCCAGATATTAAATAACCCTAACTGGGTCCACATTGATCTGCTTGAATTGTAAGACCTAAATGCTAATGTGGTGAAGCAAAGTATTGAGTATTAGGATACTGAATTACCATTTAACTTCTTGTAACCTATCCCTTTGTACTTTGACAAAAACAAATCAGTCATGGCTGTTATAGTACATCTCAAAAGTCAACAATATTTATACAGGTGCCAGGAAGTCTTACATTCCACACATTTTGTCATAGTATTATTATAATAGGGCTTTTCATCAAAGATTATTTGGATTTAAAATTAGGTATGGCCAAAAATAGTCTATGTTAATTATTGTCTTGAACAATAGTTATTATTATAATAGGCTAGTGTTTATATTATAATAGGTCACAAATACGCCGATTGTTCTTTTGATAATAACAGTTTTTGTTAATAAGTATAACTAATTAAGTATATTGTCATCGCATGACTTGATGTCATGGATCAATCTAGAATCAACGTTAGAAATACATTTAGAAAAATGTATTCCGTATTGATTTTAAACATTTTCTTTCACATAAACCTTGTTTTAGTACTATTATAAGTTAGAGTATATAGTTTTGTCATTATTTTTTCTCGAGAATACTCATATACTTCACAATCTATTAGAACATCTTATAAAATAAATCATGGTTTTCACATGCTTTAATAAAGCAGAATCAAAAGGAAGTGCCGCCTTTGTTCAATGTTTCATTTCAGTTCAGAGAGTTCCAGAGGCTATCAAGTTAAATAAACACATCAGCTCTTACACAGTCGTATTAAGGGCGATTTTACACCAAAGGTTTTCTTATAAGCTGTCTCTACCCACATCTTGCAATCTCCATAGTTATTGTACGTACATACAATTCGATCGGTGAATAGAATGTTTTTGTACGGCACCGGCTGATATTGTAATTTACAATAATATTTGAAATTGCACTCGCTGTTACAATAACATCGTTAGGATAGGGTACTCGTAAGCTATTCGGCATAGTGTTTGGAAACAACGGAGTGTGTCAATATATGAATGGGGCTGAGTAGAGATGAGATGACGTTACTCATTATAAACATCATTTCCGGTTAGGTCGATCCATGCTAGACATAGGCCCACAAGACAAGATCTGCCAACTAAGGTCGTCGGTCCATCAAGGAAGTGGGTGTCCTATACTACGCTTGCCATGACGTGGTCTCCATTCAAGTAGCCTTTCCGGATACTCATTTCGTGATTAAACTTAGATGAGGGAAGGAAGCAGGAGAACCAAAGTAACCTACATAGCTCGCAGAATTGCTAAAATCAAGTGGCAGTGGGCGGGGCACATAGCTCGTAGAGACGATGGCCGTTGGGGCAGGAAAGTTCTCGAGTGGCGACCACGGGCTGGAAGACGTAGCGTGGGCAGGCCTCCTACTAGGTGGACCGACGATCTGGTGAAGGTCGCGGTAAGAGCCTGGATGCGGGCAGCGCAGGACCGTTCATTGTGGAAAACCTTGGAGGAGGCCTTTGTCCAGCAGTGGACGTCATTCAGCTGAAACGAACGAACGAGGGAAGGAAGACTACTTTTAAGGGTCCCTTATCCAAAGGGTGCTAACGGGACCCTTTTCATTCCGCGTCTCTATCTTTCTATCTGCCTACAACGCGGAAATCTTCGAGTGCGAATCCCACATGTACTTCACTGGTTTATTAAAATATGAAAGAAAATGATTGAACATTGTTTTTTAAAATTGCACGTCTTCATCTGAGAACACAATAATAATTGTATTCTATTTAACTATGATTATCTAGTCACAACAAATCGTACGGTATTCAGATCATTCGCATGATGCGACGCGACCGTGCGCACGCGGCGGTGACGTCACACGCGTGCTGCGAGCGCAGTCCACACGAGCGGGAAAATCACGTTTAGGCCTTTTTTGCCTACTGCGCTGGTCTAGATTTGATCTTAGAAGATAGATAACGCATAATTGATATCTAGTTTAGATAAGGCATAGATCTGTGCTGATTTGAACAATTGCCAATCTATAGATAAATAATTGTTAGTTGGTTATATTTCGCTCTTGGCAGCTCTGTAAAGAGAAATTGGCCTTTTTATTGTTTAGCAAAAAGACTAAAAAAATTAAAGATAATGTTAAATTGGATAGCCATTTCCTCTTTACTTCACATGACTATTCTAGCTAGAGGACAATGTTATACCTATTATGGCATTTAGTTTGCTTTTTGTTCAATGTGCATTTTTTTTAGATAAGTTGTTTTTTATCATAAGTCCGCGTACTCCTAATTGTAGTTACCGCCAAAGTATGGTCAATAAACGGAAACCAATAGTAAACAATCCAAACAATTTGTTTGTTTATATTGTCAACTTACCAGCGGAATCCAGCGCCGTCTCGTAATCCGCTACCTCCTGTGTCTGGCTGTCCGGTGCATCGCCCGCCGCTCGGTGTGCGGCTATGAAACAAGCGGATTTACTTATTTATTTAGATTACCAACAAGGAAACATTAGTCAAAATTTACAGAAAAAAAGCACTAGTTGCCAGTAATAACACAAAAAATTGCTAAAAGTAAAGTCAAAGTTCTGCCAGTTCTGCTCCTATCACGGGGATTGATGGCACCCTAGTGTCAAACTTTCTTTTATTCAAGACCACATTAGGAAGAATTACACAAAACGGCAGTACTATCTAAGATTTGAACCCAGACGAGAGTCCGCGAGAGCTCTTAAACTTATTCACGGGAAGGTCAAGTGAAAGTAAGTATGAAATAATGTATTAATAAGAATAGCTGAAAACATGCTGAGTTTGATATTTGTAAAGAGTTGCTATAAGTTGATATGACTTCAATAGAATCCATGTCACTGTGTTGTTGTAACCTATAATTTGATGAATTATCTTGTTAAAAATTAAATTATCGATCGAATTTAGAAAACAATTTCCTACCAACAAATTGTGACCATGTCAAATTCGTCAGGAAAATAATATAATTTTACAATTTTCCCTTCTAGAATCGTAATGAGAAATACCATTTTTGGTAAAATCTAAGTATCCACTAAAACTGTTTCAATTTCTTGGGCAATTTATAATTTTGGTCTAACAAGCAGTGTGTAACAAAATAAAATGTTTATTTAAATGAATTTAATTCAATCAGTTCTTTCTTAACTCTAAAATGTCGTTTGCAATAAATATTAAATGTCAATTATATCTGTATAGCCTGACCAGGAACATAAAAACCCTGGCACAGAGGCGCTTCAATTGCATTTGATAGTGCAACACTGAGTACAGTCGTACATGTGTTAAATTAATAGGCTAAATTTATGTATCAGGATTCAGGATTACGGGCTAATTTGATATTTTCATAAATTAACGAAAAATATTATTAAAGATAACCTGGTTTAAAAAAATTAAATGAAACCATCAATCGAGCTAGTAGGATTTATTTTATTATTCATCAATAATCAAATTCAGAACTTGAATATTCAACTGCAATGTCTGCTCATGAACGCTTCAAACTCGGTACTTCTTTCCCAATTCCATAAAATTCAAAACTTAGAAAGTGACAAAAAACTTTAAAATAGGTAGTTGAAACAGACTACAGCTAATTTTCATAGTGGACTGTACCATACGATAAACATGTCAGTCAATTTGACAACCTTTGTCGGAAACATTATTCAATGAAAATATTGTCTGAACCCTTAGTATTTCTCTTCGACAAATACATTAACACATCGTGAACCACTTTTCTTTCACGACTATAAAAATATTTTAGCAATTTAATTCACGAAATCAATTGCACACATTTAAAATAAAGTTTGTTTACACTTTGACAACAATAGACTGACATGCATGGTGACATGTGAATGAAGTTTTCAGTTACTGTTGCCATTAAAAGAAATTAGTACCATTAGTTTTCCGCAACATGGCGAGGGTTTTTATGTTCCTGGTCAGGCTATAATTCAATAAATCACTTTCGTGTTCTGTCAAAATGCTTGAGTAATTTATAAGATGTATAAAATAATAAGTATTAAGAAACGAATCGGAAATGATTATAAAATTTTTTTGGGAAATATGAATAAAGCGCAGTCTTCCTTATTTTAATAATGAATTATGAAATTATAAGTGATGTGAACTAGCGATACGACTCTATGTATTACTAGCGACTCGCCCCGGCTTCGCACGGTTGCAATGGAATTTCCCGGCTTTTCTCTTCTATAATATGCATGTTTATACTGTCTTATAAACCTTCCTCTTGAGTCACTTTATCTATAAAAAAACTGCATCAAAATCCATTGCGTAGTTCTAAAGATCTAAGCATACATTGTCATAGGGACCATAGGGACAGACAGCGGAAAGCGGCTTTGTTTTATACAATGTAGTGAAGTATCATAAAGTACGTAAGTACCTATTTAAAACTCTGGTTTGTACTCCAATTCAATTTGAGGTTTTGGTAATTAAAGGTAATAAAATATTATTTCATTCATGTTTATTGCAGTTATATGTGTTAATCGCATCATTCAATACGCCGCATTATAATCAGAATTTCTTAATTAGGTATTATTCAGCAGTTTTTATATATATTTATTGCTCTACAAACGTAAGACGTAACATTTAGTTTTTTAGATTTATAAAATTATTTTAAAAAATGTGCTGCTGTTGCCAATATTTATAGAAACAGGTAGTATACCTAACTGTTTAGTTGAATTGACATTTGAAATAATAAATTCTCAAACTTTTCTTTTTCATGAAAAACTATTACGATTAACTTTTAAAAGATTTGAAACGTGCGTTTTGAATTTTTTTTTTTCTAACATAAAAGTTTGATTGACAACTGAAAATTTCATAAAAACTATGTTATGTAGGTACTTAGTAGTAGGTAAAAAAAAGTTGCACATATTAAGCATCTATTAGTAATTACTAGTTATTATTAGTAGTATTAAGTAGGGTACCTACTTATAATATAAGTAAACAGAGTGTCCATTAATTATTTCTTACTGATTGCAAAAAGCATATTTTAATTAGACGTTATCACATACATAAAAGTTATGATATAGAAATCATTGATCCCTATCACTTGCAATAATTTTACCAATAGTTTTTCAGCTGATCGATAGGTAGTTTTTTCAGCTGAAAAGTTACGAATTATTTTACGTTCACGTTGTTTTATGCAATAAGAAAAAAATGAAAGGTCAAGGAGATAATTTAGTGATAATGAGCGTTTTTCTTGTCTAGAATGTCTTGAATAGTATTTTCTTAGTAACTTTGCTCGTAGTGTTCATTAGCTGATCGTATAAAAAGCCACTTAAGTGCGATCCTCACATGTGGCCGCCGATGAAAGTAATGCTTAACATTTAACGACGTTTTTATTACAACTATCTGTAGCTGAAGCGAATCAATAGTATTTTATCAACCTTTTTCATACAACTTACAATTTTTATATTTTTTTGTTACCTCACTTATAAAGTTTTTGTTTATACGTGATTTTAAATAAAAATAATATCTGCCTGCGATCGACGTTCAAATCTTAATTATTATATTCGATTATGCTAATATATTTTTTGGTTTCGTAATTGCAAATCTAAAAACTTGCCTAGTTACCGTAAATTATTATTATTTTGTTATTAATGATATAATTATTGTTATGATCGATTTTTCAATAAAAAAAAAAACAATAAAAATCGAAATAAAATTACTCACGACTGTTAACCTTCGGGACAACTTTGCACACCATTTTTAAAACTATTATGGCACAACTGGGGTATATTTCACTTTACTCTTACGTCTACCGCGTCACCGCAAAATACTCGGTGGACGCGCGCGATCGGTCTCGCGATTCGATTCCGACTGGGGGCGCGGGCGCTCGCTCCAGGCGAACAAACGGTACTTACATTGCAAAGCCTTAGCACATAGCTGAGTGTGGTCTTATCTTATTCCCTTTGGGTTAAACCATGTATGCTAATCATAGGTAATGTTACAGACTGCCCATTAGAGTCTACATTTTGTGACAAAATAGCAGCTATGGCAACTACGAGTACATACCTAAGAAATCACAGCGTTAAGCTTGATATCAATTGGCTAAACTTATACAAATATCAAAACACTGCCTACATCTATACTAATATTATAAAGAGGAAAGATTTGTACCTATTTTTGTATGTTTGTAATGAATAGGCTTAAAAAGTACTGGGCCGATTTAAAAAATTCTTTCACCAAACGAAAGCTACGTTATTCACGAGTAACATAGGCTAAATTTTATTTTGGAAAAACATAGGGTTCAGGGGCGCACGCGCGCGAAGCCGCGGGCGGAAAGCTAGTAATGTATAAATAAGTGCTTCCCATTTTTCCCTGATCTATGAACGCGGGAGTCCATTTCCTATTTAATCTAAGTTATTAGTTTGCCATTATAAAAATTGTCATTTCAAAATAATGATCGATGTTTTCTTTTATTTTAAATTCTATTTTGTAGGAAATCCTCGCCGGAAGTATAGATTCCCTATTTTCAGTTTGAAAATCTGAATTTCAAATAAACCACTATCAAAGTAAACACACTAAAATTATTTACTCTATACCTATCCATAAAAACTAACCCTTCTACTGCAAGTTTTCCTCACTATCTTATTTATGCTCAAGAGATTTGACACAGTGTAAATATGTACAAGCAGTAAGGCCCGGTTTTTTGATTCATAGTTAAAATAACCAATGGTCAAATTTGACAGATGTCAAATGACAAGTGGTTAAATATCAGAGAAAAATGTTTTTCGAACAATGGTTAGCTTGACTTTTAGTACATTTTGAAACTATTTGTTTACATTTTGTTAATATTTAACCATTAGTAGCAAAATTTAACAATTAGTTATTTTAACTAAGAATCAAAAAACTGGGCCTAAGTGCATCTCGTACCTACTCCGAGTAATTGAATGTAAGCGATCGCATGTAAAGATGTAAGTGTCCTTTTGGCACTACTTACTTTTTTCTTTTTATGCAAGACAAGGCAATTTGACTGCAATCGCACCTTAAAGAGCATGATAAAAGCCAAAATAGTGTCTTTCTTTTATTTATTTACTATAATTGTGTGCAAGTATTTACCTAACTTTATTTCTTTCAGAGTGGCATCACAGTACGCTCCTAGGATTGCTATAGAAAGTTTGAATTTAAAAATCTAAAGAGAATAAGACAATACAGACATGAAAGATGAACCGTATGGCTCACACTGTAAAATTGTTATCAGATCTCATGTAGAGACAAACTTCACTCAACACTCCCTAAAACTACACCGTAGTCAAAATGGCTCTCCTTGGGCAGCGCTTCGAGACCAACACTTGCCAATGTCGAGATGAAAATAAAAAATATCCTTGTACATTTTACACTGCGTCTATAGTACCAAACTAAGCAATAAACTTGTAGTAAGATAGTTATTTAATTTTTAGCATTAAGAGTTGCATCTCAAACTAATTTGAAAATTATAAATAACTTGAAAAAATCGAACTGCTCAAGGCAGGAATTGAACCCACGACCTTCCGCTTGCTTGTAGTAAGATATTACGCCTTTTTTTAACGTCAGGAAGTAATGAAATTGTGTTCTTCTGCTTACACTTTAGAAAGACATGCCTACTGTTCTACTCTTTGACTGTAGCGGGAGCGAGCGCTAATTGATCGCAGCGGTCAGGCTGCATTTCACTCCATGCGCGCGCGCAACCCGTCTTATAAAGCATTTCGCTACGAGGCAGGGCTGGCTTCGTCATTACTCAAATTAGATCAATATTATGAGAAAGTAGGTATTATTTTTTCCTTTTCAGAACTTCATAAGTAGTTTTTTTAATGCAATTATGAAATAACTTTCAAGAAAATTTACCATCTTTACATCAAAATCTACTTTAATTTCGCTTCTACTTTGCCCAAAAGGTAAAAAACTTAATTTGACGTTTGTAGAAAACTGTTTCTTTGCAGTAAAGTTTTGAAGGAGTTTATCGTCTTTTTGAATTGGTTAATGAAATTTCTTAATCTAACTAATCAATAGTAACATGGTAGAATGTCACCACGAATGTTGGTGGTGAAGGAAAGATTCGCCTAGCCATTAACACTGGAATGCTAATATCCTGAATTTAACGAAATTCTTCAATTAGGGTTGGGTAGATCTAGTATGGCTTACTATACAACTTGTCGAGTAGTTGTACAAAATAATGCAAATGTTGACAACCCTAAGTGCCCGTTCTGCGCCGGAGTGCCGAAGATCGCAACAACCGTCAAGCTTTCGTCAGATTTCATGACGCCATGACAGGTTTTATTGGAATACCATACCATAGCCTACTTATGCTTAGTTATCATGTCATGTCGCGATTTTTGCTGAGAGGCGCCTCTTCAGCATAATTCATTAACAAAAAAATACTTATGCATCTTTAGTTAAAATGATGCTGAATAAGTATAAAGTTTTTTTAACTTATTATCCCTATTTCTTGACTTTTATTGGTCAGATGGCGTGGTGTGGAAGTGGTCTCAGACCAGACCTCAGTTAAGTTTCCAATAAGTACTTAATTATGTTCAGTTTTCAAGTTTTTCCTAATTCGGGTTACTTTATTAGTCCATTGCTTGACACTGAGGCCTACTGCTCAACCATTTTTTTCTGGATAGTATTTATTATTTTTTGAATTTTCTTTTTATTATTTTTCTGGTGCAGCGTTGGCATTTAGTTTCATTACTTTTTCAGTCGTTTTTATAAACGCAGTCTACTAATTTTATTGTTTTAAGTGTGTAATGGTGTGAGTCACGTACCGGCCAGCTGTGGCTGTGGGTTTGAATCCTGCGGAGGACAAATTTTAGTGTGATGAGCACGAGCATTTTATTGGTCCTTAAATGTAGGTTTATCTTGTATTAATGTTATTAATAAATAAATAAATAAGATCTTTATTCTCACCATAATCTTACAAATAAGGTAGGTACTACATAGACTATTATAAAAAGAACATTTTGCCGATTATGGCGGGTTGACACCTTAACTAGGAAAGATCCTGTATGTCACTTCTATAATATCGCAAATAAACTAATATTGTCACGCCGCTATAAATCGTAATGTGACATGCAAAAAATTTAATTTGAATTTGAAAAATCCATCAAAACTTTAAATAAGTACACTTTTGTGGAAAAAGCATAAGACCTACAGTAAAAACTCTTATAAAACTCATTTATTTTTGCAAATAGGCTTTTAAAAAGCACTTTTACACGTCCCAAGGTGTTTACTCGTATCTTGATGGGCTGATCATGACGATGCCGCGATGATCCGTACAAGATTTTCTTAAAGTGATTACTAATTTGAGGTGACATGACAGTTGAAATTTCACAATTTCCAAACTACCCTCATTATCTCAGTTGTTTTATTCCAAATAACCAAATGGAAATATGATGTGATTAAGTTATTTTTAACACCAAGGTCGGCCATTTTGACAAAAAGAGCCACAACACACAGATAATGTAATTTGGATATTAGCTAACTAGAAGCGGAAACGGGCAAAAAATATAATTGTAGGACAAAGACGTCAGTGATTTAGCTTTCAAACAAGTCTGTCACATCCGTGGACAATTACCCACAGGTTGATATGAATTTTGAGAGTGATATCTAAATATTAAAAACATTATTACTTCAAATTGACTAGGATGAGTAACAAAGGGTAATATTTCATCCTACCTACCCTCTTTCTTTGTGTTGTCTTTTTTGTTTTAGGTACTCACACAAATAATTTTTCTTATTATTATAAATGTTAAATATTTTTGTTTTTTGTAAACCCTGATACTTTGTCAAAGCTGTTTACGTGACATTGGCGAAATCAGAGTTCTCAAAACCAAGTCGTTGCTATTATAAAAGAAGAAGTAGGGGTAATCTTTGGTTAAAATATTAGAAGCAGTGATCACTTAAGCAACCACTGTTGCAAATATTAAAAGCCTTCAATGTTTAAGGAGTTGGGTTTATCACAATTAATCCCCCCCAGGAGAACAGTTTAAAGCAATTTAAAAAAAACTTCATTATTTTAATTTAGCTAGTTGTGATTATTTCTAGTAGGTAGTTTAGTTTTTTTCTGTTTCATTCAATTTTTACGCATTATAATTGCCCGTTTTGTGTTAATATGTAATTGTGTTAATTATATTCGAGGCCGTTAGATTCCTTTAAGCATAGTTACATTAAAATAAATAATATTGCATTTCTGATTTATGATAAAACTAAAAGTTGTACCATTTTAAAATAATATTAAAGTCATTTATAAGCAATTGAATTTTTATTTTATGAAATGAGACTATCGCATTGCAGATATCAGTTAATATTAATCCAGAAAAATAAAGTAGAATGATTAACAGTTGGGTCGTAAACTCAGAAATAAGCAAAAATAAAATAGTCACCAGTTGGTCAACTATTATAAAAGTGTTGACTACATCCAGCTTTTAGGCAAGAAATCAATCTCATTCTTCTAATATTAAACCGTCCACCCATAAGGTGGACCGACGACCTCATAAAGGTAGCGGGATTCGGGAAGGCGCTGGATGCTGGCCGCCACCAACCGATCATTGTGGAGATCACTGGGTTTGATTGGAGCCTATCAGCCTAGTATGTTCAGCAGTGGACGTCCTTTGGCTGAAATGATGATGATGATGATGATATTAAAGAGAAAGAATGCAATTATATAAGTAGCTATTCATTTTCTTTCGTTGCAAATAAATAAACCCGACACTGCGTTTCTCGCAGCCTTTAATCGTTTCCTTAACTTCCAGTAAATCCAACCGGTCCTGCAAGTGGAAACTGCGTCATTTATTTTCCCTAACTCTCTAGCAGTTTCTAAAAATTATTGCTTTCATCTTAATCTACACTAATGTAATAAACCCCGGGACAAACTTGATCTTCATTGGTTGGGTTTTTATGGCGGTCAAGCTGTAGATCCTGGCTACACAGGAGTTGCAGGAGTGGACGAGAGGTGGGAACAGTCCCGTTAATGTAATAAAGAAGAAACATTGATTGTTGGTTCGTATTGAATAGGCTCCGAAACTGCTGGACTGATTTGAAAAATTATTTCACCACTAAAATCCGACAATATTTTTGATATACAGGCAGTACCAGGCAGTACTAAGTTGGACGTGGTGGTCATATTGTGTAACGTTTTTAACTAGTAGGTGCCTACCTACTACAAAACAAAACACATAGGCTGATACACAAAAACCTTTTTGTTCCTCACCTGTCATCCGCTTTGCAATGGAGAAAAGTCGAACCATAATTTCGAACTCCTCCTATGTTCTTCTGATTAATTTCATTGCAGTTCCAATGACAGTTTAACTTTCCCCCGGGACTAACTTGACCTTCATTGGTTGGGTTTTTATGGCGGTCAAGCTGTAGATCCTGACTACACAGGAGTGGGAACGAGAGGTGGGAATAGTCCCGTAGGCTGATAAGCACATTACCCTCTTTTGCGTCGCGCAGTCGGGTAAAAACAACGTCCACGGAAGCGCGATCGCTTTTTGTTTTATCAAAAAGTCTAGACAAAGTAATTACTAATTACCTACACATTTCTTATCCACAGACCATCTTCGTTGGCTTGACCTCTATCCGGCTAAAGTTAGAGTTGACTTTTCAATATAAATTAATGTGAAATTAGTTTCATGGACTGTGGTTCCGAAATTCGACTGTTTTTATTGTTCGTTGAGGAAATAGTTTTGTTTTTGTTTAGTGCAAGTCTTAATTGTGGTTAGACCACATCATTGGTGACAAGCTGCTTTATGTCGAACCTTTATGCCTTTGTCTCAGTAATTAAAATAAAACAAAAAAAATACAATTTTATTAAACCACCCGTAATTTAATTCAATTGAAATTTTGGCGTTGCATAGTTTAATTAATAATTATACGCAATAAAAACTCAAAACAAAATATTTTCATACTTAATTACCACAATTACAAAAAATCATCCATGAACTTATTTGTTTAACTTTTTCGTCTCTTTTTCCCTTATTTTATTTCAATTGCGTCCGATGTTTAATGAATAAAAACATAATTATCATGAATAATATTGTCTTTTACAAAGAACATAATTTCTAAATTCACTTTCGTGCGCGTATTTTGTTGCTACAAATAAAATAAATAACGCATTCCTAAACCATCGAGAATACAACTAAAAGAAAGCCTTTGAAATATCCCACCAGAACCAGTACATCCAGGCTCCTCAATTCCGGGAATAGCATAGGCAAGGGGCCAGGGGACATTTTACATTCATAATACCTTATTGAGGTCCCTTAGTTTGACAAATATCGCCATAAATCTCAGGTGATTGCCGATTCCCATGACTTTTTTTGATGTTGTCCTTCCACAAAAGGTTTTTTAGGGGAAAAAATCTTTTTGTGACAAAGTAGTTTAACAAAAGTCTAAGGGATGGAACTATCTTCCCACGAGAAAGCGCCATGGTTGTTAAAATTTTGGTTGGACATAAACAGGTCATTTCTTTGTGAATGATTCCGTATCACTACCCGTGATCACTTTTAAATAATCGTATTTGTTTACATTAGAAGAAGAATTGTTTTAAATGTACAAAAAATATTTTAAGTGCAAAATACATTGCTTAAAAAAACAACGCTGATTAAAAACAACAGATTACAAAACTCATAATACGCGTAGAGATATCTAATTTAATATCATAAATCATTATAAATCACTTTATGGATTCAAGCCGTCACTTTTTAAAATCGCGACGTCTTCAATCGCCGCTTCACACGTTAATGCATGCTTAATACAATTACAATTGATATTTAATCGGTATTTTATTTACTTAGCACAATGTGGAACATTTTTGTAATTACAATTTTTATACTTATAGCGAAATGTCACTGACTGACTCACTTATTACGGAATCTCAGAAACTTTAAAGGTTCGGCCAAACCAACGCGATCAGCCGGCGTGCAGCGATGGCGATGCGCACCGGCTGATCGCGTGTGATCGCGTTGGTTTGACTGAACCTTTACACCTACAAACTTAAAGATTGGCAAGTAGAACTTACTTGCTCATAGGGTGTAGACATCTAAGAACGGATTTTATGAAACTCCACTCCTAAGGGGCTAAAACGGGGTCCACGCGTACGAAATCGCGGGCGGCTGCTAAGTAGTAGGTAATACAGTTTAAAGGCAAGGCCCCTGACCTATCTATTGGTACTTAGACTCGGCAGGTGTTAGCTAAGAATAGCCAGGCAATCCCGCTAGGCATCTACGCAGCCTATAATTCAAACCACCTCGTAAGAACTAGAGTTAATGGCGGGAATGGACATCGCAAGTATTTATTAGCAACTATTTATACTAAACGGCCTACTATGAGTATGTAGAAAATGTGGGGGCTCAGGAAAATACACGCCATCGGATGGCGCCAGTTTGACGATTTAGTGACATAATATCGTACTTACGAATTTCACAAAAGTATTTGTTGTGCACATCGCCCGGCGAGCGAAAGGTCGTGGGTTCCATCAGGTTCCATGCCCACCTTTTCTTTTTCAAATTATTTTAAAAATAGGCTTCCTACTACAGAGCTTATACCTACTCGTAGACTTCCCAATATAACCTTAACCCTACCACTGCTTTGGGCTTGCTTTGGGACAAAATGTAGGCGCTGAGAAGATAGGTTATGTAAATCACTTGAATTTTAGAGAGACCTAAGTAATTTATTCATAAAAAGATATAAAACACTTACGTTTCTCGAGCACTGAGTCTTCTGGGTCTTACCCTTCATCCTTTTGCTCTTCAAAAAGATTTGCAAGCTTGAAAGTGTAATATTATGCAATTTCCATTATTTTACACGTGGATAAGTTAAGGTAAGGATTAAACCTTTGGTTCATTACCTAAGTCTATGCACTTCCCATATTTTACACAATAACTGCACAACACAACTAGTTCTTTAAAATAAAATAACAGTTATTTATTTTATTAAAAAATAATGGAGTGAGCTCACGAATGTAATGTAACATACTTATTTTACAGACACATGAATTTGACTCCTCATTTATGGAATCGGACACCAACTAGTCAATTGAGATACTTTTAATTGTTAACAAAACGCAGTTTCTCCTTGGAGTTTTATCGAAATACCCTCGTTTGACTTCACTTATGAAGTCAATTGAATGAATGATTTAGTATTATTGTTTCAAATGAAATAAAAATCGGTGTTTGTAAATAAACGAAAATGAGCTAGCATTTCATAATATTTTATAAATATTATTTAATTACTTATGAATTTTAAAATGGAGTCCTCACCACAATCCTCACTGAGTCATGACGGTTCATGAATGAATTCTGATTATCAGTTGTAACTTCAACTATTGCTTTTCACATTAATTGCTTATCTAAAAATAAACTTAATTAGCTGGACATTATTGTAAATGAGTGATTAATATTCGTTCGTTCGATTCAGCCAAATGACGTCCACTGCTGGACAAAAGCATCCCCGAAGGATTTTTATAACGACCGGTCCTGCGCTGCCCGCATCCAGGCTCTTCCCGTGACCTTCACCAGATCGTCAGTCCACCTACTTGAAGGCCTGCCACGCTACGTCTTCCGGCTAGTGGTCGCCACTCGAGAACTTTTTATAATATTTGAATTAATATAATGCAGGCCACTACCAACCGACCAATCTGGAAATCATTGGGGGAGGCCTATGTTCAGCAGTGGACGTCCTGTGGCTGAAATGATGATGATGATGATGACTTGCAGTCGGTGGAAGCCCACGAGGTGACCTCTCGCAAGTTTGCGGAGTGCAGCAGCCTCAGTGGCGTAACTTACTATTTGCGCACCGCTATACTCGCTGTAATGCAGGGCTGACACTTTTTTTTTTCTGTTATAAACATCTAAATTATACTATCAATACTCTATCTCAATAAGGTAACATTATAATGCTATTGTTTTGCAATATTCGTATTTTTCTCTTTCTTTCATTATTATCGACACAAGTTCCAATCATCTCATAACATAGGTACATTGTTAAAAAAGTGAAATAAAAAGTATTTTCTCTTCAAATATTGGCTTTAAAAGCGCCGAATTCCAGTATTACTTTAGACCTACCACTGCTTCGGGACAATAAATGGGCTGTGCTGAAAAGAACCAACGCGAGAAACTCAGTCTGTCACCATTGCCCTCAATATAAAGTTGAGTCCCCAATACATGGTACCTACTGCCCTTGCAATCGAGGCTTCTACATCACTTTCTCCAGCCGTGACCCTGCATGTTGCCAAGCCAAGCCAAGTTCAAGTATTTTCGGCGCAGCCCTACATGTTGGCGATCACAAAAGCTGTAAATCAAGCATCGAACGTCGCGGGGCGCGCCTTGACTTTGAACCTGGACGCTCGTGCACGAAAGTGTTATGTAATTTAGTGACGTTTTCCTTGTCCACGTTTTACTTGTTTTTTTTAATTGAGTGCAACGTTTATTTGCTTGGCTGCAGGCTAAATGGCTTTTTTGCTCTGCGCACTGCATTATTTCAGGCTAAGCGCAATATTACCAGCTAAATACTTGACTAAGTTACCAGGCACCCGGTCAAATATTAGATATAATCTAGGATTAACTAAATAAATATAAAATTGGAACTGTTTGTTCAATATGTTTATACTTAACTAAATAGATACTAGAAAGTTGCCAGCAAAGAAAGCTGGGTCAGATGCGCGTACCTAGAATGTGGTAAAAGACGATCGGGTTGCTTGCTAAGTGGATCGTGTTCTTTGGCTGAGTTAATGAGTTATTGAGAAAACTTATCTAGATAATCTTAGATACTTTTCTAATTAAAACGTAGCTTAGGTAAATATGTTTCTTTCCTCCATAAGTGTTACTTACCATTGGTAAGACTGCAGCCGAGGCTTCGTTTTCGTTTTCGGCTGAAAATCCATTTTCGGTCGGACACTACTTAAATACCAAATTCTATCTTGTGAAGGGTTCCTATTTAAAAAAAATACTATCTCGTTGAAGAGAGTGTGCATAGTGCTTTACTATGAAATAATTCTACCAACGTCAGGTTTTTTTTTATAAAAACCTAAAAGTACAGTCAAAATCAAAATCAAAATCAAAATCAAAATCAAAATCAAAAAATATTTATTCAGTTTAGACCACAAGTGGCACTTATGAACGTCAATAGAAAATAATAAAAAAAAAAGAAAAGGTAGCCCTTATGGGGCACTTTACATGTCTCCTTATCTTTTGGGCAGTAGCATGACAATCCCAGCTAACTTGCGGTTTCTCTATTTATTATGCTTTTAAAGCTTTTGTCGGCAACTATACCAGTGCTTGGGCTCATTCGCAGAAACTGAAGTGAGGGCAAGCAATTTGCCTGTTTGGGCCCGCGCCCAAACTTACACACGGCCCTACGCTAAGGGGCCATACACGGTGATAGTGTAAGCTCTCAATACTGTTGACTTGACAAACAAAATGGGACTTTATGGTGAGGTACTGCACACACAAGTCACGTTAAACATTTTTTAATAGAACTGTTGCCAAGTCATCTAAAAGGTGACCCGCCACTGCAGTGGTATAAGCGATCACATTGAATCTGTCATGAATGCAACTTTATCCACTTTTCTTGTTAGATCCACGAAGCCGAAGCCACTATAGCCGAACGGTGAAGGGGTCGGACTGGCCGACTCGTGATCCGGGGAACGCGGGTTCAAATCCCGCCGCCGCCTGCTTGAAAAAAAAACCTAACTGACCACTTCTATATCTTCCAAAAATCTCATCCAGATGAATTCAGTGTTGCATTTGAAGTTCCTATTTGGCAGGAACCAAAATTTTTATACGTTTCGGACAAAATATACTTTAAATTATTTCTCCCTCCATTCCCCACATGCCTTTACCCGTTTAATTCGACGTAACTCATTCCCGCGTTTCCGAGAAGTTGCTTATAACTCTCTGTCACTGCGCGCGCGCAGATTTGCGAAGCGTTATTAAAAACGCCACTCTTGCGCGGTTATTTTTAATCCGCTATAAATATCCCTTTGTTGCTATGCCAGGATCACAGTAAAGGGATAAGAAGAAGGTTTCCTCCTTAATTTTATACCTATGTAAAAAAATCACTCGTATATTTAAACCTTGAGGTTCTGTCGCGTCGTTTTTATTCTGCCTGGATATAGCGCCATCTTCATACTTGTTTTAAGACTTTTTTTTCATCGAGGACTTTTCACCAAGTTGATAAGTTATCGGGTTTGAGCTTTATGTCAAAACATTTTGCAAGAATCTTGCATTTAATCATTACAAGTGAAAGCTCCCAGTGGATAAGCACCTTAAAAGAATTAGAGACGATAAAAATGTATTATTCTTTGTTTTTTTTTTTGCGTTTATTGTCAGGTCTTGAATGTCTTTCCTCTTCTTCTCTTCAGAAAATCCATTTGCTGAAATAATTCGCTTCATATGTTTTGAATAATCCAACTAGGTATACAGTGAATATGAACATTGAACATACTGCATCTATGTTTACTATAGATGTAACTGTATGCAATGTAAAACAAGACAAAACTGATGAAGCTTATTGTTGGTTATTTTTATAAAGCTCTCGCGTGTTGAGGGCGGCTCTTACTTTTTACTTGTTCTTAATTTGCAATTATTTATTGCTTTCATCATATAAAGTAAAAATTCGATAAGGTATTTTTTATAAAGTACCCTACAATTCAGCATAATAACTGATCTTTCTTGTTTTTAACTCTTTGTAGTTAGAAAAATACTATTTTAACCACAGTTCACCATAAAATTTTGTAAAACAAAAATTAATTAATACATTCTTTTTGGTACAATATTCTTCCAAAACACAATCAGTTAAATACTGCAATTGCGTTCCTACGTAAAGACAATAAATAAGTAGTGGTAAAACTACTTAAATACAATAAGGGATAGAATTTTCAGAAGTTTTTGTCTTAAATAAGTACGTACTTAAAGTAGGAACTAAGTACTTGCACATGCGAATCCATATTGCTACTTTACTTACAAATATTAGCACCTCATCCCTGAACACAAAGGTCGCGTTGCACCCAAGACTTTGAACTCGACACGTCGAGTTGTTTGCGGCAATTAGCAGATTGCTTCTCGGACACGTGTCCGCCCGGACACGGCCACAGACTTCTAAACTAACTACTAGACACGCTGTTCAGATAAAAAGAAACCTATCACGACTTAAAAACACTTCCTTTCAGCCTTCAGCCCTGAAAAACGTTTTCAATCGGCTGTAAAATTCGATTTTCAGTCCGAATTTGCGAATAGTTCCCATTGTAAGGAATAGTCGAGTCGTTCATAGTTAGAATTTTGTCGGCTTCAATAAATAAGATTGAGTGGCACCACCTAACTTTAACGGTAACTATAACGATAACTGGTGCTTTTTGTGAGTTTTGACAGACAGATTTTTAACGTTTGTTAAAGTTAAATTAAGACAACCCAGCTTATGAGTTATTTTGTCAACTAAAGCCTTCGTGGACCTTACAGCACATCACATATTATTATGCTCCTCCCCGCCGCTGCATAACTACCCCACTTATTCGTCAGACTGTCTAGTAATTAACAAGTCTTTGTCTCGAACGTAGGTATTCTAAATGGAAAGTTTCAGGCCACTTAAAGATTACCTGCTTACTAGACTTAGGTATCAAGTAAACCTTAAATTAATAAGGTGCTTACTTTACAAATACACATAAAACCTTTTAAGATTCGCATTCGAAGCGTTGAAAAATTACGTCGACAGAGCTCGTCTAACTTTAATTGAGAAAATTAAACTATTACTGAGACCAATTTTCTCATTGGCGACCCGTCGCGCCTGAATCACTTGCCATCAAGTGGCAAGGCAAAAAAAAAAACTAGAAATCGCTTGATTGATGGTCTTTCATCAAAGAAGATGCTTCTGCTATTAAGTAAAAGCTATCTTTTGTTTTGCATTGGAATTGCAGAAAAGATTTGTGTGAGAGAGCTATTTTTAAACGTGAATTACAATGTCTTGATTCAAGTTAATATCTATCAGATTGATTCTATCAAGAAGGATCATTGTTATCTACTGAAACAAATTGCATTTTAATCAAATACATTTTATTCGCAATTTATTACGCCATTATTCAATCAATTAATTAGGTAAGGAGCTCCTTGTACAAAAATCATTATACGGATTTAGGATAAAACTATTGTATCCCAATTAATTACATAAATCATTACTACTTTGTACAAAATGCATACACAATCATGTTGAAAAATCATTTAGTATTTTACATCTGATCTTGCAGCTATTTTACATATTTATATTTTATACATAATCAGATATCAAATCGATAAAATTCTTCTTTACATTTTAAATTCTTTTAAAAACTTATACCTAGAGATATCATGCATAAAAATTGAGACCATTTTCGGTGGGGTTGAGATTTAAAGCCTGCTTTAAATACCACAAAAACCGTGACGCCATTAAAAATATAATAAAATAATAAACTTTAACAAATCACCAAATGTTCACCAACCATATTATTCAATTCAATACCAGTGTTTTAATCTGTGACAAAATAAGCCTTTTTTGTTTTTACCCACTAAATTACATACTTTTATTAATAAAGAAAACTTTTTAATTAACCAATATTTTAGTACCACAGTAACCTACATAAAACCCCTGATTCCTGGACTTTTTATGGCGAAAAAATCATTGAATCTGGTACCTGTACAAACCTAATTAAATTTGACTTCATCGACATTGAAAAGGAAGTGAAATTAGAATCAGCAAATTAATTAAAATCTGGTAAAATCAGTCAAATACATAACCCTATTGATGTTTAGTGTTGGATAGCAAAACTCATTGGTCGGGCTCCAAGGAGTTTTAGAAAACAAGATGTTAAAATAAAAAAAGCTACTAAATAATCAAAAGAGTTATGTTTGAACTAAATCAACGAGGTTACTCATTAAGATAAATCAACACGATAGTTTAGTATTTATTACAACAATTGTTTTTATCACAAAAGGTGCATGCATAATCAAAACAAAACGATAAGTTCGCTTTTGCAAAAGAAGCAATGATTGTAATAATCGTAAAGATAGAAAAGGCAGAAGAAAGAAGTGAGAAGAAGATAGAAGAAAGGAATGCTGATGAAGTCAAACTCAAATAACCAACTAAAGAAATATCTGAACTTTTGTCCATACCAACCTGTGGTACTAAAAATAGTTACACTACAAAGTCTTTCTAAATTATTTTTGTTCTAACTGAGCCTGGGTTTTAGCGCTGTGTCTAAGGAATACATAAAAACATTATTCAAATTATAATAATTATAGTTTCATCATGATTATGGTGGCAATATATTTCAGCGCCTGACTGTGTAAAAATACGTAAATCCTAATTCTAAATTTCTCTAAATCTGCTTAAATCCATCGCTGGTATGACGGAACTGTCGCACGGAACTGGCTCGTTTCTGGAAAATAAATAATTTCGTACTTACCATTTTTCTAAAAATAATTATTGGACCTATACAGTCACAGCATATCAGACTTTACGCACCTATGACTAATAACTACCTAAGTACGTGCCACACTAACCCTAGGCGCAAACCACCGTTTTTTAGTTGGCCGATAGTTGGGTCGGGCTGTTAATCAGTATGGAGATGTATGAAAGTGCGCACTTTACACCGATGTCCTATCGCCCGATTCTTCATACAATTTAGAATCGGGCCCAAATATCGGCCAACTAAAAGTCGGTGGTTTGCGCCTGGGCTTAATTTGATGCCGTCGCAGTCCGTACAAACGTTTCAATTGAATTAATTATGAAAATATAATCGTCTTTGTTAAACTAAAAGTTAAAAAACGTTCATCTCTTAAATTCCGATCGCTAGCATCAAGTTATTATAATGTTTGTGCGATTTCTTTTTATCAAAGCCGTATGTACTTACCCTGGAAGATCGGCTCTGATGAAGGCATTCGGTGGTTGCGCGAGGAGTTCGATGCCGTCGCGGTTATCACAAATGATCCTCGCCAGAGTCACCTTCTTTATCTCTGCCAGTTGGTCTGAAACAGATCAACTTAATTTAAGAAAGAGAGAAAAAATATTTAATTGGTACTAAAATAGAATGATACAAATTAACATAAAGAGCAAAAATAATAAAATTGTTGTACCAAATTGGTATCTACAGACACCATGAGAGAGGGACGCGTGGCGCCCAGTGAACGTTACAACTCACAACATAACAAAAATAAAGAAAAGAGAAGAAAATAAGTAGAAACAACCAGACATACTTTTCCAAGTCAGATTCCCTCATAGATTTTGAAGAAAGGAACCATTTTATAAGTAACTTTTTCTCTAAAGGAGTTTCAATCATTTTATTTTTATTTTATGTTAGGAAAACAAACAACTTTTTATAACACACAGAGTTAAATCAAACTTCACTTTTGCCAAAAGAGTTTACAAAAAGAAAATACATTTTTAGATGCAGTTAAATCATGATGAGTATTAATCATGAGACCAAAGTATCAGAAAATAAAACCCGGTCTGTGAGCACGTAGAATTTTGTCCAAAGTGACTATGCGACGGGCGCCCGCAGTGAGTGTGCGAGCGCGACAGCAACATAATTACGCGCGAGCGATAAGGATGGGTAACTTGAGGTCATTGGACAAAATTCTACGTGCTCACAGACCAGACTATAGCTATGATCTCAACAATATGCAGAACTTACATGGACTAAAAGCCCCAGGGTTGACATCAGGTCCGTTTTCGTAGAAGTACCTGTCCCCTCTCTTGATCTTTGAGAACTGGTCGGCCAGGATGTTCGAGAAGGTGACACCCACCACTCCGCCGCCGACGGCTTCTTCTAGAAGACCGCCTACCCACAGATCGATGTCATCGGGGCTTTGGTAGACTGATCCTAGACGTTGGGCAGTCTGGAACCATGAGGAGCAAATGTTATCGCGCGTGCAACTGTACCAAAATACCAGAAAATCAAATAAAGAAGAAAGGACGAAAGTCGTATAGAATCAACTTTGCATAATACTTGCATCAGTATACCAGAATCAGCACTCCCTTCGTTGATAGAACAAGAGAAGAGGTCAGATGGGCCAGATAACAAGGGTCATCTAAATACCACTTGCTATTTATTAATGCGTCTAAAGATGATTACTCTAAGGATAAGAAAGTTATTACCAAAAGAGTGCTGAAACGCCAAAAGTCCTGTGTGACCGGTCCTGTTCAATACCTTCTAAATACTTAGAGGCTTACGTCCTGCGTGATGGTTGAAGCCCACAAGGCCTCCAAGGATTTCTTCAACGATCGGTCCTGTGCTGCCTGCGACCTTTACTAGATCGTCGAATGCTCTTCAAATGTCGTTGAATGTGAACTGATGAAGGCCTTCTCCAAATATTTCCACAACGACTGGTCCTGTGCTGCCCGTGACTATTGCTAGATCGTCGGTCCACTAAGTAAGAAGTTCACGCCCAATGTAAGATAATTATATTAAATAATTATCTTACATTGGGCGTGAACTGGTTGAAGTCCACAATAGGGTCTAGACCCACGAGTCTTCGGTAGGCGTTGTAGGGCCGCACGCCGTAGTCGCGCCCGCGCTGGATGTTGATGGACGGTATACAACACATGCCTTCCCCACAGCATCTAGCTAAAGGGTTCCTCCTCTAGTTCAAGGAAAAATATAAATACTGGGCAATTGTCTTACGTTGGGCGTGAACTGGTTGGAGCCCACAAGGCCTCCTCTAAGGATTTCTTCAACGATCGGTCCTGCGCTGCCCGCGACCTTTACTAGATCGTCAGTCCACCGAGTGCGAGGCGTGCCTATATTGAGTGTGGACGGTATACAACACACGCCTTCCCCTCAGCATCTAGCTAAAAAGTTTCTTCTCTTGTTCAGGGAAATCTCATCCAAAAATTTCCACAAAACACCGGTCCTGCGCTGCATGCGAACTTTACTACATTGTCGGTCCACTAAGTGGGACATTAAGTAATTATCTTACATTGGGCGTGAACTGGTTGAAGTCCACAATGGGGTCCAGGCCCACGAGCCGTCGGTAGGCGTTGTAGGGCCGCACGCCGTAGTCGCGCCCGCGTTGGATGTTGATGGACGCCAGGTCCAGCCCGAACGGGTTGCCGCCGTGGAACAGGTAACGGGTTAACTGGGGAAATATTTTTTTTGTGGTAGAGGACTTTCAAAATGGTATGGTATAGAGCAGCGGTTCCCAAACTTGTTTTGTCTACTGCCCACTTTGAGAATAAATTCTTTTTAGCGCCCCCATTTGTAGCCGAGAGTCGAGTGCTCAGTCGGTGTCTAAGAGACCTCCTAGTAAATGACGCCTCCCAAGCCTCTACACAACGTCCTGATTTTTTTTCTGGGTCTCTTACCGCCCCCCTTTNGCCTCCCAAGCCTCTACACAACGTCCTGATTTTTTTCTGGGTCTCTTACCGCCCCCCTTTAAACCTGCAGCGCCCACAAGGGGGCGTTATCGCCCACTTTGGGAAAGACTGGTATAGAGTATGTATATGCTGTGCAATCTCACGAACCAACTTATTTCTCTCTCACTTTGTAAAACAAGCGTAAGATACGAAAGGATTAATTCGAGTGGTCAAATACAATATTGTTTTGTTTGAGAGTTTTGGGACCAACATTGAAATCTCAAAATATAAATTGAATCACTTCTCCATAGGCAAAGGTAACAGCAATGTCATCAAGTTAACAAGTAACCACATCGTGAACTTAGATGACAAGAGATGCTAATTGGCTAAAAAAATACTATTCTCTACTTTGGAAATTAACTGTAGTAACAAAACTCCTAAGAAGATAAATTATCCTTAATAAAAGAACCACTTACTCCTTCAGTAACAAATGGGTCCACGGACTGCATGGGCTGCCAGCTCAGACCAGCTATGAGGCGGTCAAAGAACGGCTTCAGACGCATGCGGGCAGGTTGGAACATCACCTCGGGGATCGAGATCGATTCGTAGATGGTGCCTGTGCTGGTGCTAGGAATCCTGAGAAATTTAATTCAAAATCATCATCATCATCATCATTTCAGCTATAGGACGTCGACTGCTGAACATTTCTACAATGGCCGGTTGGTGGTGGTAATTCACAATTCAAAATAGGCTAATTGGAATGCAGTAAATAGCGGTTCTAAAGATGATAAAATTTCAGCCCATACTGCCCTAATTGTTTTGGAAATTAATACTCAGAAATAGGCCTTAAAGAAGTAGGTAATAATGATAAATCTTCTTTAACAATTCAAAAATCTGATACTTTGTTTCAAGGGCGTGTTGTGCAAAAGAACAATTAAACAGCACCTAACTGACAAACTAAGGTACACCTGTGTAGACGCAATAGAAGAAGGATACTCACATAATCTTCCCATCGACGACGGAATGGCCGAACCTCATGGCAGCAGTAGCGAATTCAGCCGATAGCGCTGGGTTCACGTGAGGGTCGTACAATGAGGAGTAGCCTGGAGACGGGAGCAGACCAAACGCTTGGACTGCTTGAGGACCTGGTAAGAAGAAAGTAGTTATAAACAAAATTGAATATTGAATCTTTTATGAAAAACACCAAACTAAAATCGAGAGCAGTGAATCCAATAAAGATAACTGACAACCTTGGAAAGTAACCACTGCACCTTCTGTATAGTCAGTTAGAAGATCAAGCGAATATGGTGCAGATTCTGCGAAAATCTAGCCTATCTATAACTGTGAGTGATATGATCTGGTTGCCGTATTACAGTCTTTCCCAAAGTGGGCGATAACGCCCCCTTGTGGGCGCTGCAGGATTAAAGGGGGGTGGTAAGAAACCCAGAAAAAAAAACGGGACGTTGTGTAGAAGCTTGGGAGGCGTCATCTACTAGGAGGACTCTTAGACATCGACTGAGCTCGACTCTTGACTACAAAAATAGAGGGCGCTAAAAAATAATTTATTCTCAAAGTGGGCAGTAGACTAAATAAGTTTGGGAACCGCTGCCGTATTACCTGGGAAAAAGGGACTGTTAAGCAATTCTTACCTAACAGTAAAGGCAGCCATTCGCTATAGATGATGTTCTGGAACTCTGCCTGCGCGATTCTTCTGGCTTCCATGAAGATGCGTTCTTCATCCCACATGGGGTTGAGGCGGGCAAGCGCTCGAGCTATCCTGTTGTGCTCCCGGGTCCAGAGGGTATGTAGAACCGTGAGCGATATGATCTGGTTGCCGTGGTTGTCGCCTGGGGAAATGGAGAAAGATTTACCCTGATAAACATTTTACTGCAGTCAAATTCTTACATTTACCTACAAAAGATGCCGCAATGTTAAAAAATGGATTATGATATAAGCATACGTAGGTAAGTCGTTCAATAGACGTAGAAAACTTTTGGATTCACTTTTGGTATACTCGTAGATTGAGAAAATAATTAGTATTAGACACTTTCAAAAACGGCTTAAACTGTTTAATAAAAGGTTTAATATTCACGTAAGCACAATAATTTAAAACCTTCATGAATTACCTACTATATTACTAAATACATTTTTGTATGTATTCGTCCAAGATTTTAATACATAAACTACCTATGCATTTTTTTTGTTTCCAATATAACCAAAGGCACAATCACATTTCTTCCACCAACACATACTTACCAGACTCGAAGCAAGCCGCTCCCTCCTTCAGCGTGAGGCACTCTTTCCTCTCGGTCAACGGAGGTAACTCTCGACCATAGTCATTGAACGTCTTCAGGAGCCCTCCAGAGCCGCGGAGTATCGCCAGCCTCTCATCAGAGCTCCCGTATATGTGCGACAAGTCGGGAAAGTGGGTGACGCCATTCATCTGTGGAAACCACAAGTCGCTTTTGATCCCACACCCACCTTTATGTCAATTTTCATCAGCCCCCCATAGATTGACCCAACAGCTTAACATGTTTTCCGCATCAGGAAACTTTTCTGTTTGAAGAAGTCCATGTACTTTTTTATTTAAAACTAGCTGACCCGGCGAACTTTGTTGCGCCTTAATGGCAATAAATAAGCAGACTTTTTTTATTTCGAACGGGATAAAAAGTATCCTATGTCCTTCTCCTGGCTCTAAACTATCTCCCTGACAATTTTCAGCTAAATCGGTTCAGCCGTTCTTGAGTTATAAGTGAAGTAACTAACACGACTTTCTTTTATATAGGGGAGACTGGGGCTGGTCCTAACAAATTTTGATTTGAGCGTAATATTTTCTAAACTGCTTTAGCAAGAAACATGGTTTTTTGGTACGTGATGTCAAATTTAATGAGCTTTACGTAAAGTACAACAAAATGTATATAATAATTACCATATCTGAGAAAAATCGAGTTTTGCCAAACAAGTCACTTGTTAGATCTTACCCCCGGTTTGGGGTTGGTTTTAACATCGCTGGGGAAAGTTTTAACAGCGGGGGTAAGAAATGATTTATAGTTGGGAATGGGATTTTGGCTAAGATAACCAACAAAATAATAATCAATGTTTATTAGAAACACTAATAAAATTAAATGCGCTTCCTTACCGTTCATAAAATAAACAGAAAACTTAAATTTTATTAGTTAAATAAACTGACTCACTCAATCAGCGTTACTCAAATCAAAGAACAAAAAATAATTTTTGATCATCAAATGATCATTGAAATTCGGCTCCTTACCGTTTAAACATGTGTAATAAACTTAAAACTTACTAAATCTATCTTTATCAAATAAAATAACAAAAAAAATACTCCTCTAATAAATCAACATACAACTTTGGTTATAAAAGTCAGTCTTACTCAATGTTCGAGGCAAATATTAACGCGTTAGAACCTACCCCGTGCATTTTGTTAAAACCAACCCCACGACCTCATTTTGCACAAAATTATTGTTTTTCTTTTACCGGTTATATTTTCGATTAAAACTTTGAAATTAATGAAAAATACAATAAATTCGGATTTATGCAATACCAAAGCCAATTTTCTACGATACATATTTAAAGAGTAATGCAAAAAATTAAACACGTAAAAAAGTTCATTTTCCTGTGAAATTGGAGGCGTCTGACGCAACCTGCTCCCGTGACGCTTGGCCGGCAACTGACAGGTCGAGACACGTTCGCGCTTATTCGTAGGCACAAAGTGCGTTGGAATTAGCGTGGTAAGTCGAATAGGTTCTATGTAATTACGCTGTTAGTATTTACCCCTGTTAAAACCAGCCCCAGTCTCCCCTAACTATATATAGATAGCGAGATCATTATTCAGGGGTTTTTCTACTAAAAGATTTACTATAAGTAAAAACTAATAATTTAATAGCTAACTTGGTGATTTAATAAGACAAGTTTATTGAGAGACTTTGAAACCTCTGTTATTCTTATCGTATGTCATCTACAATCACTAGGACAAAATCAATGCCTATCAAGATCACTTAAAGACTGCACTGCATCTAGAATTTCCTGAGAGCAAAACATCAGCTAAAATTCTAGCCCCACCTGCTTAGCGTAACCAACGGAGCAGTCGCTCGACGGCGCCAATTGCGTTCGGACCATGTTCAGGCACTGGTGACAGAACTGGCCGTAGAAGTCGTCTTTTAGATGAAAGCCTACCATCATCACTTAAAGACCTCATAGCACTGCATCTAGAATTCTACCCACCTGCTTAGCATAACCAACGGAGCAGTCGCTAGCTGACGCTAGCTGCGTGCGGACCATGTTCAGGCACTGCTAGTAGCGGAACTGTCCTTAGAAGTCGACTTTAATATCATCATCATTTCAGAATCTGAGAGCAAAACATCAGCTTAAATTCCAGCCCCACCTGCTTAGCATAACCAACGGAGCAGTCGCTCGACGGCGCCAATTGCGTTCGGACCATGTACAGGCACTGGTGACGGAACTGGCTGTAGAAGTCATCTTTATATTCAAAACCTTNGTTACAGATAAAGCACCGAGGCAAAACTGTAGCAGATACCCAACAACTCGATTGTGTCCAAAAAAAAATTTTTGCTATAAAAGAATCTATTAAATTCCCAACAGAAAAACAATACACAATACGATTGTGTCAAAAAAAAATTCTAAAAACTAAACTCATAAGTTAGTTACTAAAGTAAAGAACCTACCTACCCAGAACAAAGAAAATCCTAAGTCCTACGACTGAGAACCTTGGCATAACTATAATTTCAAAAAAAAAAAAAAACTTCCATTAAAAGAAGGTAGCATAATAAAACCATTTTTGAAAAAAAAACTATGTGGCAAAAATATTTTCCAAAAGTTATATGAAAATTATTAATATTAATTATTAAACTACACCAAAGCTATACAAGAAGAATGGCACTTTACTAAAATTAATAACTTTTAATTGTTATCAAAACCATAATAATAAACAATTAAGTTATTCCCGTATAAAAATTAACAAGTTAGCAAGTGTACCCACAAACAACTCACTAGCCAGTAATAACATTATGACATTAAGTACCAAACATGAAGATACACTGCAGTATAATGCCTAAATAACTAATAGGAATATCTGCCTTAAGTTATAAAAATTAAGCCAAAAACTAATAAAAGTTATAATTATTATGCTATGTCATTCAAAATAATGTGTACTAGGTAACATGAAATAAAAGTTTATATGTCATAGTGACACAAAAGCAAATTGTTACCTAAGTACATAAACAACGTTAAAGATTTTAGTTAGCATTTTGTAACAAAATATCTGGGTAGGTACTTTAAAATACATTATGTACTTACTGTTGAGGCGTTCAGCCTCCTTGCTCCAATCTGTGCGCGGCGCGGCGTTTTATTTTTTAATTATTTAGGACTTCTTTTGTTTCTCTCTCTTGCTTTTGTCATCGTACTGAACTGTCATGATTTTCAATATATTTGTAAAACCGTAAAAGAAAGTGTTTTAATTAAATGGCACCATGTTCTACGAAACATAATTTGGTGGCCCATGAGGGGAAAAATCGAGACATCAAGTAATTTCATCAAAATATCAAGAAAAATCCGACGAAAGGAATTTGTTCAACGGTCGAATTTCATCATCATGCTAACTAACTAGTATGCAAAGGGAATTTCCACAAGAAGTCTGAGGTTGTCCAAGGATCTATGGAGGTAACGAGCATCGTCTGGCCGGGCCAGTGACGTCACAGGAGCATCACACCGCAGCGCAGATCAGATAGCTAAGTGCCCCATCCGCAACTTCCAATCTATAACATTCCAATACAATTTCTCGTTCAATATCGACAAATATCGTCAATCCAGTTTCAATCCACATTCTAACATACATTTCCTAAAGATTATTATATTTTTTTGACAATAGTAAACCTTTTCGAGTGAATATTTCACATTTTAATATTTCATTCCAATATTTGCAATACAAAGTGCATTAATTTCCAGTGTTTAATAACTGTTTTTAAGAGACAGCTAAGTCTTGCAATATCAGTAATTAGTGCCTATTTTCACGCATTTCGCTGAACATTCCAGGGTTACTTCGCTGCGCGGCACAGCTGTATTCCACCTGCATTGTCGAAGTATCCGAGTACCACCGGCTGCTGTGCTGTCGCGACCGGTTTCCTGGTTTGCAGTCAAAGCGAGGAACGTGAGCTTATCATTTTTCATTACATACTTTTTATTTTAATTGGAGTAATTTCACTTCGCGAATCTCACAATAATAAGTAAATATGGCCAGCTTAAAGGAATTGTATATTAAACGTAGCTCAATCAAAGGCCAAATAACTAAATTTAAAAATTTCTTGCTACAAATTAGCACTAAAGAGTCATTAACTAGTTTGGAAATATCCGAATTGAGTCTTAGAATCGCAAAATGTGAGTCATTATCGACAAAATTTGATGATTTGCAAAGTGAGATCGAGGTTTTAAATTCTGAAAACTTGTCTTTGGAATTAAATGAGCGGGAAAGCATTGAGAGCGGCATTATTACAAACATGGCCACTGCAAAGGGGCTCATTGAGCGCCAAGCTCAAATAGCTAAAGATTGTAGGCGTAATTCTGTCACTGCTAACGACACTCAATGCTCCTCCGGTCATCATGATTTTGGTATTAAGCTACCTCAGATACAGATTGCCAAGTTTGACGGTGCATATTTTAAATGGCTTGAATTTCGAGACACGTTCGAAAGCTTGATTCATAAAAACGATCGATTACAAAATATTCAAAAATTTCATTATCTTTTATCCTATTTGGAAGGCGATGCAGCTAGGATAATGTCTAATNAATGAGGGCTATCGTTTTTATACTTAACAGTTGGCACCCCTGGCGATTGACAGGACCTTACTCTACAGTTGCGCCATCTTAATGAGTGCAAATGCGATAGTCCTCCTACCACTTTAGCGCTCACAAGTTGGCGCCACTGTCTTCGCTACTAGCAAGTGACAGGACCTTACTCTACAGTGGCGCTAACTGGTGAGCGCTAAAACGATAGCCCTCATTGTCTTACGTTGGGCGTGAACTGGTTGAAGTCCACAATAGGCTCCAAGCCCACGAGTCTTCGGTAGGCGTTGTAGGGCCGCACGCCGTAGTCGCGCCCGCGTTGGATGTTGATGGACGCCAGGTCCAGCCCGAACGGGTTGCCGCCGTGGAACAGGTAACGGGTTAACTGGGGAAATATTTTTTTTGTGGTAGAGGACTTTCAAAATGGTATGGTATAGAGCAGCGGTTCCCAAACTTGTTTTGTCTACTGCCCACTTTGAGAATAAATTCTTTTTAGCGCCCCCATTTGTAGCCGAGAGTCGAGTGCTCAGTCGGTGTCTAAGAGACCTCCTAGTAAATGACGCCTCCCAAGCCTCTACACAACGTCCTGATTTTTTTTCTGGGTCTCTTACCGCCCCCCTTTAAGCCTGCAGCGCCCACAAGGGGGCGTTATCGCCCACTTTGGGAAAGACTGGTATAGAGTATGTATGCTGTGCAATCTCACGAACCAACTTATTTCTCTCTCACTTTGTAAAACAAGCGTAAGATAAGAAAGGATTAATTCGGGTGGTCAAATACAATATTGTTTTGTTTGAGAGTTTTGGGACCAACATTGAAATCTCAAAATATAAATTGGATCACCTTCTCCATAAGCAAAGACCAAGTTCAAGTTCAAGATCAAGTTAACAAGTGACCATACGGTGAGCTTAGATGACAAGAGATGCTGACTGACTAAAAACAAAAATTCTATGCTTTGGTGACTGTTTTGACAAAAGTCCTAAGAAGATTATTATCCTTAATAAAAGAACCACTTACTCCTTCAGTAACAAATGGGTCCACGGACTGCATGGGCTGCCAGCTCAGACCAGCTATAAGGCGGTCGAAGAACGGCTTCAGACGCATGCGTGCCGGCTGAAACATCACCTCGGGGATCGAGATCGATTCGTAGATGGTTCCTGTGCTGGTGCTAGGAATCCTGAGAAATGTAATTCAAAATCATCATCAAATACAAAAAAAAGCATCATCATCATCATTTCAGCCATAGGACGTCCAGTGCTGAACATTTTTACAATGGCCGAATAGTGGTGGTAATTCACAATGCAAAATAGGCTAAAATTTAAAATAGACTGCAGTAAATAGCGGTTCTAAAGATGATAAAATTTCAGCCCATACTGCCCTAATTGTTTTGGAAATTAATACTCAGAAATAGGCCTTAAAGAAGTAGGTAATAATGATAAATCTTCTTTAACAATGGGGATGTTGCCTGGGTCAAAAAGCAAGAGTTTTAATTAGTCCGTCCTTTAACTTATCAAAAAATACTCTACACGTATTTTTCACTTTTTCAAACTAATGAAAATTTAAAGAGATAAAGCGCCCCAAAGTTCATAAGAAGAGGCCCGTGACGTCAACGCTTGCTTAAAAATGCCGCACGTTGTGACGTCGTGCGCAACTTCAACGCACCATAACTATGTAATTATTTGTTAGATTTACAAATAAAAATATATGTGTCCAATATTTTTTGATATTAAACATTACGGACTAAAAAAATTTTTTTAGGCAACTAGCCTATTCAAAAATCTGATACTTTGTTTCAGGAGAGTGTTGTGCAAAAGAACAATTAAACAGCACCTAACTGACAAACTAAGGTACACCTGTGTAGACGCTATAGAAGAAGGATGAAACTCACATGATCTTCCCATCGACGACGGAATGGCCGAACCTCATAGCAGCAGTAGCGAATTCAGCCGATAGCGCTGGGTTCACGTGAGGGTCGTACAATGAGGAGTAGCCTGGAGACGGGAGCAGACCAAACGCTTGGACTGCTTGAGGACCTGGTAAGAAAGGAGTTATAAAAAATTGAATATTGCGTCTTTTATGAAAAACACCAAACTAAAATCGAGAGCAGTGAATCCAATAAAGATAACTGACAACCTTGGAAAGAAACCACTGCACCTTCTGTATAGTCAGTAAGATGAACAATCGAATAAAGTGCAGATTCTGCGAACATCCAGCCTCCCCAAGTCGTCTGGCCAGCATCCTCCATTTGCTTCTGGCAAAGAGGTCATTTTCCTATACTGGAGGAGACTATCCAGGGCCCTAACAGACTCACCTAACAGTAAAGGCAGCCATTCGCTATAGATGATGTTCTGGAACTCTGCCTGCGCGATTCTTCTGGCTTCCATGAAGATGCGTTCTTCATCCCACATGGGGTTGAGGCGGGCAAGCGCTCGAGCTATCCTATTGTGCTCACGTGTCCAGAGGGTATGTAGAACCGTGAGCGATATGATCTGGTTGCCGTGGTTGTCCCCTGGGAAATAGGCAAAATTTGTCCTCATATACAATCGCCGTAACGTAAATTACCTTAAATTAATTATCTTAAAATGTGAAACGTGTAAAATCTAATTAATTATCTATGTATACTTGTATAGTTCTACAACCACATTACATTCGTACTAACCAGACTCAAAGCAAGCCGCTCCCTCCTTCAGTGTGAGGCACTCCTTCCTCTCAGTCAGCGGAGGTAACTCCCGACCATAGTCATTGAACGTCTTCAGGAGCCCTCCAGAGCCGCGGAGTATCGCCAGCCTCTCATCAGAGCTCCCGTATATGTGCGACAAGTCGGGAAAGTGGGTGACGCCATTCATCTGTGGAAAACACAAGTCGCTTTTGATCCCACACCCACCTTTATGTCAATTTTCATGAGCCCCCATAGATATTGAATTGACCCAACAACAGCTTAACATGTTTTACGCATCAGGAATCTTTTCTGTTTGAAGAAGTACTTTTTTATTTAAAATAGCGAGAACATTGTTTAGGGGTTTTTCTACTAAAAGATTTACTATAATAAGAAGTAATAATTTAACAGCTAACTTGGTGATTTCATAAGACAAGAGAGGCTTTGAAACCTCTGTTATTCTTATCGTATGTCATCTACAATCACTAGGACAAAATCAATACCTATCAAGTTCACTTAAAGACTGCACTGCATCTAGAATTTCCTGAGAGCAAAACATCAGCTAAAATTCTAGCCCCACCTGCTTAGCATAACCAACGGAGCAGTCGCTCGACGGCGCCAATTGCGTTCGGACCATGTTCAGGCACTGGTGTCGGAACTGGCCGTAGAAGTCGTCTTCGGGAGCGGCGGCGATGGGCGCGCAGGCCCAGTGCTGAAGCTCCGGCGGGAGGAACTGCTCGCCGTCGCCGGAGCAGCAGGAGATGGCGCTGCCGTTGCCTGGTGACGAGAAGTATATGGCAAACACTAAGGGTGGATTGCACCATCTTACTTTAACTTTGATAAACGTCAAAAATCTGTCAAACTCCATACCAAAAGCAACGGTTATTGTCATTGTTACGGTTAAAATAAGGTGGTGCAACTCAGCCTTAACATTTCAATGCTAACCACCTGAGAGAGGCTTGTTTGAGAACTAGGTACNCTAGGTACGGTAAAATATAAGAAAGTTTTTATAGCTATTTTTAAGGGGGATGCACGCGATAAAAAAGTCTTTGCCTAGGCGCAGACCATCTATTTTTAGTCGGCCGATAGTTGGACCCAATTTTTAATTTGTATGAGGAATCGGCCGATACCAAATCGGTGTAGTGTGCGCACTTTCATACCATGTCTATACTGATTAATAGCCTGACCCAACTATCGGCCAACTAAAAGTCGGTGGTCTGCGCCTAGGCTTTTTGTGATCGAAACTCACGCATCAATGTATATTTACTCAGTTCTACTTAAACGTAACCCTGCTGACTACTGCTAATACTAGGAAGAACGGAGTGTGAGTAATCCTAAAGCCTGGTCCGTGAGCACGTAGAATTTTGTCCAATGACCCCAAGCTACCCATCCTTATCGCTCGCGCGTAATTATATTGCTGTCGCGACTGTCCGACGGGCGCCCGCAGTGAGTGTGCGAGCGCCACAGCAACATAATTACGCGTGAGCGATAAGGATTGGTAGCTTGGGGTCATTGGACAAAATTCTACGTGCTCACGGACCAGGCTTTAGAGTTGCTGATTGTGCAAGATCAAGTAACTAGTAGAGTGATCAGGCCCATTTAGAAATAAATTACGCCTTGTAATGCCAGACACTGATTCCATGGACATTATTGGTGTTTCACAAAATATGAATCAACATGAACGGTTCAACGAGTTTTAATAGTTAATGTGCTATTTAAAGATGCAGTACAAGAAAGTGTGTAAGTGCAAAGATTTCCTACTTTCGAATTTACATAACTTACCAACGAGTTATTGAGCCGATGTCTCAAACTGGGCCCATTAATCTCGATCATACGATTTCCTTGTGTAATTTGCAACTTGTAGACTTTTCTTGGAAATTATTTCAAGTAGGTATTTTTGTTTTCTCCTGGCAGTTAGAATTTCTGCCTCTGCTATTTCACAAGGCGATTATTAAATCATACTTATAAGCGATTAGATGTACAAGCAAACGGTTTTATAATCTATCTCGCGTAGTAAAGCATGCCAGTTAACCACAAACGTTTCATCAGAAAATTGCAGCTGTAAGTCGAATTTACGATAGGTCTTAATTTCCATATAATTACGGTACTTAGAAACATGGGACGTCGTTACCAGCCTTTAGTTGTAAATTATGAGGGAAATTTTATTATTTGCCAACATTGAAGACTATTTTGTAAGAAGATATCAATGATCCTTTGATGCTTCATTTGGAAAAAAATTCAAAGCTCTAAAATAAAATGTGTTTTAAATTATAAATTAAGAGCTTAATGAAGATATGACAGGAAATCATGGCTAGCTATTATTTGCTGCCTTGCTCAAAAGAGCTTGTTTAATTTTAACCACAATGGGGAAGCTTTTAGCCTGCATGCTATTTAAAAGCTTGAGCCTTGTTCCTGTGGGGTTTCATATTCAAAGGAACTGCCTTTGAGCTTACCAATAGTAAAGACGACTCCAGAGGTGGTGTCATTTGCGAACTGTCCGTCATGAACATCAAGTCGTGTGTAGGGCTCGGGCCTCGGATGGAGGACGTCCAAAATCAGGGCATTGCCGACGGTGGAAGAGGCGCAGGTTTCTATGGGATTTGATTTGGATTGTCTCGAAGCGCTGGTAGGGCCCAAAAGATAAGGAGACATGTAAAGTGTCCCATAAAGGCTACCTTTTCTTTTTTATTATCTATACTAATATTATAAATGCGAAAGTAACTCTGTGTCTGTCTGTCTCTCTTTCACGCCTAAACCACTTAACCGATTTTGATGAAATTTGGCATAGAGATAGTTTGAGTCCCAGGATAGGACATAGGATAGTTTTCATCCCGGTTTTTGAAACAGGGACGCGCGCGATAATGTTTTTCTGTGACCGACAAAATTCCACGCGGGCGAAGCCGCGGTCGGAAAGCTAGTTTACTATATTTTGACGTTCATAAGTGCCACTTGTGGTCTAAACTGAATAAATATTTTTGATTCCATGGTCAAAAGTAGCTGTAGAGCTTACAGATATTGAAAATGACTCCAGACGTGGTGGCATGTGAGATATATTATATGTACAGTCCGAACTGCGGTTGTATGGAGGGATCGGGTGAGGAGAGTCCATGATCAGGGCGTGTCACACGGTACGGCCCAGGTTCCTGTGGGATTTTGTTCTGAGGCGGTTGTAAAACTTACCAATAGTGAAGACGACTCCAGATGTGGTGTCGTGTGCGATGAACTGTCCGAACTGCATGAACATCAAGTTGTGTGTCGGGATCGGGTCGGGAGCGTCCAGGACCATGGCGTTTCAGACGGTCGGCCCAGGTTCCTATGGGATTCATCATTAGAAGCAGTTACAGAGCTTACCTATTGTGAAGACGACTCCAGACGTGGTGGCGTGTGAGATATAAAGTCTAAACTGCGGTTGTATGGAGGGATCGGGTGAGGAAAGTCCAGGATTACGGCGTTTCAGACGGTATGGCCCAGGTTCCTATGGGATTCATCTTCAGAAGCAGTTATAAAGCTTACCGATAGTGAAGACGACTCCAGAGGTGGTGTCATGTGCAATGAACTGTCCGAACTGCATGAACATCAAGTTGTGTGTTGGACTCGGGTGGGGAGCGTCCAGGATCAAAGCGTTGCTGACTAGTCGCGGGCTGGGCAGCGGGAGGCCGGTGGAAGACGCGCGCATGGCCCAGGTTCCTATAGGATTTAATTAATTCTGAATTACCAGCAGGCTTGAAACAATTGCCATTGCATTGCACTTTATAAAACGACTTTTATATCAAGCTGAGAAGATGTCTGGTAAGATAAAAATGAAGCAGAATGGCCTAATCTAAAGCTTAGAGACGAAACTGCATGGTGTGAACATGGTCTTTTAATGCCACTTAAAATACTCTGCCTGATATCTCTCACATATTTGGCAAGCTCGCGTATCGCATATTTGGTAGGCATAAATGCTTCTTCTTTGTCTTCTTCTCCAGAGGTGTGCTGGATGAGGATAGGAATAATTCAAACGACTGATTTTTTTCTCACGCACCACACACATTTTCCAAAACTAATATCTAAAACTTACCGTCACTGTAGTCTGGAGGCAGCAGCCTCTCATACCCTGAGTGCACGGCCCCCCAGCTTGGGTTTTTAGGGTTGTTGCAATCCCCCCCGATGCTGCGGTAACGGCTGGGTGGATTGGAGCACGTGGGGGGTGGTGGGCAGAATGGACCTGAAGGAGATTTACTTTTCATTATAAGGGTTTATCAAGTAGGCAGCAAGTTTTAATTGACTCAAGAATACGTGTTGCTCACATCCAAATGACATGGAGCGTGTTATGCTCGGATTTTCCCTATATACGTTCAGAAATCAGGAAATCCGACCAAGAACCAAAGTAACATCAACAAATGGAAAATTTAACACACTGCACAACATCAAAAATATTAAACATTTGCATTACTTATCAAAATAATAATAAAATTAACTATATTTTAGATAAGGCTTTACTAATTTACTTACTTAAAATTCATATTTCATTGAAATTGAAGTAGTGGCAAGATGATCACAGGTTAATTATTCTAGAATAAAGTCTTAATTACCATCAGTATGCTCAGTGAATCCCAGCGCCAGTTCATCATCGGACAGCGCCTGGCGCGCCTTCAACTCCTGCGCAGCGAAGAGGTTCAGAAGCCCACCGCGACCCAGTTTGTCTGCTCGCTTGTCGTACGTCATCACTGACTGGAGATGAAGAGATAGGAATGAATATGACACCAATCATTGCTTCAAATATAGGAACAATGCCCTAGTGATATGAGGAGTCAGACAATGGATTATTGCTCGATACGCGTCGCCTTTGTCGTAATGGCTCCAGTGTAGATATACTGTGGATCATTTTAGAATAAGTAAATTGTTTTCAAAATTGACGCAAAAAACAGAGGCGACTTTGATAGCTTGGCTTAATGCAATTAAAATCTAAACATGTATTTTCTTATCAAGAGATAGTAGATGATACTTTAAATCCTATTAAAACAAAACCGGCCAAGTGCGAGTCGGGCTCGCGCACAAAGGGTTCCGTAGCAGCAAATATAACCAAAATTACAGTTAAATCAACCTATCTCAAAAACTATAAGAGATACTTTGATCAAACCAAAAATCGTTGAAAGAGTTAATTAGCATGCATCACCTCTATTTTTTTTAGAATTTTATACCCCGTAGTTATAAAAATAGAGGGGGGGGGACATACTTTTTACGACTTTGAGAGCTGATATCTCAAAAACCGTTCACTTTAAGAAAAATGTTTTTTAGAAAACTTTATATCATTTTAAAAGACCTTTCCATTGATACCCCACACGGGTATGTACATCGAAAAAAAAATTTTCATCCCTCAGTTACATGTATGGGGGGCCCCACCCCCAATTCTTTTTTTTACTATTTAGTGTCATAATTTTGTAGCGGTTCATACAACACATATTCCCATCAAATTTCATCACTGTAGTACTTATAGTTTCCGAGTAAATCGGCTGTGACAGACGGACAGACGGACAGACGGACAGACGGACAGACGGACAGACGGACATGACGAAACTATAAGGGTTCCGTTTTTGCCATTTTGGCTACGGAACCCTAAAAATCGTAAAAAGATAAAAACTACAAGCAGGCTAATTTAAGAAGAGGATAGGCACTAAGTATTATTATTATTTGTGTCCTTCTTACCATGTGGTGCGCAAAACTCGAAGAGGTCTCGTTGACCACCACAGCATGATGCTAAACCAAACCCTCAGCTGTCGCGAGCCAAGCGGCCCGATTCTGTACGGCTAGCACGAAAAACTTTCGAGTTCAAATAAAATAGTTTGCGTACTCGAATCGCCATCAAAAGATTTAGTAAGAAAACTACAACAGCGCCCTTGTGAACGTGTCGTAAAGTGAACTTAGTAGGTATGAGATGTGGTTGGACGAAACTTATTTTGAGAATCAAAATTGTCACGTTATCGTTTAATTCGAAGATTGAGTATCGAATATTATCGAATACGCAAACGATTCGAAGACGAAAGTTGTTCATGCTAGAGGTACTGCTTGCACTGTTGGTGGGCAGTCTTCACATCGAGCTCGTTAATGGACCTCCATTAACGAGCGTATTAACGAGGTAGCCTTGCGTGCTCTCTGCTCGAATTTTGTTGTGGTATCTTCTCTATAATTTGTGTCCTTCTTACCATGTGGTGCGCGAAGCTCGGAGAGGTCTCGTTGACTACTATATCCCCGTGGCGAGCCAGCAGCCCCTCGGGCCTGACTAACCAAGAAGTCAGCTTCTGCTTAGACTGGTGATGAGCAGTCTTCACGCCGGATGGAGGTTGCCTTGCGTGCTTTGTGCTAGGAGTCTGTTGTGGTATCTCCTGTATTTGTGTGCTTCTTACCATGTGGTGCGCGAAGCTCGGAGATGTCTCGTTGACAACTACAGCATGATGCTGAGCCAGCCCCTCGGCCCTGGCCAGCCAAGAAGCCAGCTTCTGTTTGGACTGGTGGTGGGCGGTCTTCACGTCGCGCTCGTTGATGGAGGACGCCTTACGTACTTTGTGCTCGGATTCCGCTGTGGTGTCAAAGTCAATTATTTGAGTTATTTCTTCAAGATATTTTTTTAAACTTTAAAGTTTGTTAGCAAAGAATGGTTTGGATTTTTACCCGACTGCGCCAGAAAGAGGGTTATTTGATTTTGTGAACGTGAAAATCGCTGATCAATCTTGGAATAAAGCTGAAGAAGTAGCTAAATATATAAAAACTATTCACTGTACAGGATTGTAGTAAAAGAAAATTTTCATTACCTACACAGAGATAATAACGTCTTTTTTAATACAGGTATTTGACGGCAATCATTCTTGATGTTAAGTAAAATGCATAGTACATACATAACATAGTACGAAAAGAATAAACAAACTTAAATATTCCAAAACCTCACCAGCATGATGGCTTCCAGTGAAGCAGCAGACGCCAAGCGCCTTGGTCCCTTGGAGATGGCACGCAGGGTTGTGCGAGGCAGGCCTTAGGTGGGCGGGACATTGGACCTTGGGCACACACCGCCCTTGGCGCGGGCAGACTGCGCAAGGAACCTCTGACTTGTGCACATGTGCTGGAATTTGGAGAAAGTTGTAACTCAGTCGTTATTCTTACAGACAAAATCGCAGTTTGTGAAATATTTATTTAACTTTTACATAATTAATTAATCTAATCATCATTACTACTACTACAACATATACAGGGTGGAAACGATAAGTGATCTCACTCGATTATTTCTAAACTATACAAGATATGAAAAAACTAGTTACTGATCCTGAAAGTGCTTCATGAGCTCTATCAAACGGCATTCATAATATGTTACAGAATAAACTGGATCTATCCGAAAATTCAATGTTTCCAGCTTCCATACATTTGGTAAAGTCACATTATTTTAAAAACTACACATGATATCGTAAAACTGATTACTGATTCTAAAAGTGCTTTACAAGTTCTATCCAATGGTATCAATATTAGGTTACAGAATAAACAGGATCTATCAAAAAATTCAATGTTTCCTTCTTCCATACATTTAGTACTACCACAGTCATGACACTCATCTCTTGACAATATTATAGCAAGTAAAGCCTAAAACCAATGTTTACCATGAATAATTTTAAATAAGAATACAATTTACGAGTTTATTTTAAGGGTTAATAAACTCTTATGTGTATTTTTTTCATTGAATAATAATTTAATGAAAAAAAAATACCCTTCTAATATTGTGTGTCTGGCATACATTTAGTATGGAAGCTGGAAACATTGAATTTTCAGATAGATCCTGTTTATTCTGTAACCTATTATTGGTACCGTTTGAAAGAGCTCATGAAGCACTTTCAGGATCAGTAACGAGTTTTTCAATATCTTGAATAGTTTAGAAATAATCGAGTGAGATCACTTAACGTTTCCACCCTGTAGATAGTATTACCGTGATATAATTGAACTACATTACTGAAATAAAATCATTTTGAAAAACAATATTTTCCGAATAAGAAAAAACAAAAACGATCCGTCAGAAAAGAAAAAGTTTTTTTTTTCTTCTCGACGGCCAGTTAGGTACATTAAATAGGCTGCACTTGATTGTAAGTTAATTTTTGTATTTTCATAAAACCATTTAATTTTTAGCTTTTAATTTCACGACACTGGCCAGCTATACTAATACCGACTGACACAATAAGAAAAAAAATATTTTGAGTTTGATCCTATGAATCGCAAATAATGTACGGATTGGTATTCGATAAAAAATTGCCTGAAGCACGAAAAGTTAGAAATATAAGGTGTATGAAGAAATATTATTCAAGGAATAATCGTTATAAATAGGTAGGTACCTGTGTGAATGTTTATAGAACTGATTTTACTTTGACTGATATTGCTCAAGAAAACTATCAGGAGTAAGTAGTAGGCAGTTGTTGATTGATATTTGAATAAAAACATACCTGCAATGAAGTAGGTATGTAACGTAAAATAAATATCATAAAAGCTAGCTTTTGTCAACTTCGCACTAAGTATCTAGCATTTATTTTGTAGTTAGTACCTAAATAAGACAAATTCTACTAATCATCATATTTTCGTGATGTAGGTAGGATGTCAGTTTTTGGAAATTTTATCACTTTTTTTATTTATTGTATGATAAATCTTTCTGAAATAAAACTGGGTACATTACCTCCTTCACTGATGCTGACTCGACCTCGTACATTCCCATGTGCTTCACAAAAGATTACCACCGGGCACACCACCACGAGAGACAAAACACGCAAAATTATTTGTAACGGACTCATTTTTATTATTTAACTATTTAAATCCTATCTATCGTTATTTAAAATTATCTTTTTAACATTATTTCTGCGCACGCGTCCACTAACCCCCGTTGGTTGAGTTGAAAGACCGATTTGACATTAGACAAGTTGAATAAAAGTGTGGTTTACCCTCATTTATTTTTATAAAATTTAGTGACGTGCTTTGAATAGATTATTAATAGAATCAATATCAGTAAAATGAGTTACAAAACGATAACTTAGATTGTATTCATCATCATCATCATCATGATTTCAGCCATAGGACGTCCACTGCTGAATTAGGACTGTGTAAATATTCTGTATCATCGATTTAAATAGTGATCTTATAGTACTGACAGTAATGATCAAAAGTGTAATTTCGTTTAATGGCAATTTTAAAGAAAGTCATCATTATTTATTTATTTATTTTACTTTATTCGGAAAACAAACAGTATTAATTGACTTATTAACTATCTGAATATAAAGTTTTACACCAATCATGACAGACTAATTATTAATAGCAATTTANTCATCTGTGATTCGGACCGGACGCAAAAAAAATCAGCTGTTGCACATTTGTCGGCCATATTTCTCTTTATTAGAGGTTTAAAGTAGGGTCGACCCTGTTATAAGTTATGAAGCGGGTATTGAATACTTACAAAGCTTTTTAGCGGTATATGACGTTTATGAATAATACTTTTCGGGATTTTCACTATAACAAGCTAATAAACCTATTTTAACTTTTTATGAATAAGACCGTTAGTGTTTTACTAGCTACGGTAACACGCACTCTACGCTACAAATACACTGTAGCGAGAACGCCGTAGTAGCGTTCCTTACTACGAATGCACCGTAGCTTTGCTTGCTACTTACTACAAGTGCACCGTAGCTACGATAATACCGTAGTAGGGTATTTGCTACTGAGGTTCGTAGCAGGCAATCTAAATAGTCTGAATGAATTATAGTAGGATAAAGGACGTAGCACACTTATCAACCGGGAAAGGGATCGTAACCGTATCAACTCGAGGGGTTCATTATTTTTTGTACGAAACTCCATACTGCACGCACACTTTTCCGCACCGCACCGTAACGTAAACGCCTCGCCTCCCGGTTAACAGCGCGCGAAAAGCGATGACAGCTCGTGAAAGGCGATACGGTGTTGATCCCTTTCCGAGTTGATAAGTCTGCTATGACCTTTATTCCCCTCGAAACAAGAGCGACTTTAGCGGCGCAATAGTACTAGGCTGAAAGTGGCGTTACGTATTTTTTTTAAAGTTGGTAACTACAGTCAAATCTGGAATCTATTAACATAGAATTTGTTCCATTTACCAAGATTTTTGCTTAAATCATGAAAACATCCTTTATTTTGGCTATAAAGCCCGGTCTGTGAGCACGTAGAATTTTGTCCAATGACCCTAAGCTACCCATCCTTATCGCTCGCGTGTAATTATGTTACTGTCACAGACCAGACTACAGATTAAAAAAAGAAGGTTCTTTTATATCTAGTAACAGGATTTCAAAACAAAAAAGAAAGCATTTTTATTACCAAGTTACATTTTATTTCACCTATTGTATACAAATTCTTACAGCAGCAATACAACCAAATAAAAAGTTGGGTATTGGTTTGTTACAAAAGCTCTAAAAAGAGCTTTCAAAAGTTAATCAAACAACGCAGCGACCGTGTTTGTATTGTACCCGTCGATAAAGGGCACACATGAGTGGACCAAAAATTTAAGGGCACGCGAATACGGTGGAACGAATATTTTTTACATTTTTTTAGTATCTTTTTTTTTAGGGTTCCGTAGTCCTGACAAGGAACCTATAGTTTCGCTATATCCGTCTGTCTGTCTGTCCGTCCGAGGTTTTACTGGGAAACTATTGGCACTAGAGAGCTGTAATTTTGTGGAGGTATTAATCACGCCGACAAAACGGTAGAATAAAATTTTGAAAAAACATTTTTTTTAGGGTAGCTCCCCTACATGTAAAGTGGGGATGAAATTTTTTTTCTTCTTCTACCCCATCGTGTGGGATATTGTTGGATAGATCTTTTAAAATTACTTAGGAGTTTCTTTTATAATAATGGTGCTTTTTCTGCACTTTCAAGGAAAACTATAACGGTTAAGATAGATCAGTTAGTTTAAGAGAAATAGTAGTTTAACTCATGTATTATAAAATTTTATATCTAATAACGACGGACAACTACGGAACCCTACACTGTGCGTGGCACAACAGGCACTTGGCCAATTTTTATTTTTTAGTATCTTTGCCTAAAGTGACTTGTTGACCACAAGTTGTATTAGGCTGCTATGGAAAGGACTATGCTTGGTGTTACTTTACGAGATCACTTCAGAAATGAGGAGATCCGTAAACAAACTCGAGTCGCTGACATAGCCCGACGGATTAGCAAGCTGAAGTGGCAATGGGCAGGGCACATTGTACGCAGAACTGACGGATTAGCTAGCTGAAGCGGCAATGGGCAGGGGACATAGTAAGCAGAACTGACGGCCGATGGGGCAGCAAGGTTCTGGAGTGGAGGCCATGTACCGGAAAACGCAGCGTGAGACGTCCTCCCACAAGGTGGACCGACCGACTTGATAAAGGTGCGATTGTGGAAGTCATTGGTGGAGGCCTATGTTAGCAGTGGACGTCCTGTTGAGGCTGAAATGATGATGATGATGTAAGTATTAGGGTTAATATTAATGCTAGTTGCAATCTAAGTGCTATGCTTAGTTTAGCTTAGCTCCTATTATTAGCTGTTGTTATTTTTTATAGCTGTGTGCAAACTGCAAACTATGTAAATAATCATCATCATCATCATTTCAGCCACAGGACGTCCACTGCTGAACATAGACCTCCCCCAATGATTTCCACATCGCCCGGTTGGTAGCGGCCTGCATCCAGCAATAAAAAATAGTATTTTTTTCGGTTCAAGCACGAATTAAACTACGGAATCCTTCAACATATAACCAGAGGGTCCAATTATATGCCGGCATCTCAATTTCAGACCACAGACGAGTTTAATTACAGACATAAGAGCACTGAAATTTAATTAAATAGTACGTAATTTCGGCTCAAAGGCGATTTCTGAGAAGGACTCCGCAAAAATTTGGCTACGGTCTGCGTTGTAATGACCGTAATTTCGATAGAACATATAAAGATTTTCTGATGTTGAATATATGCTCCAAAAGACAGACTATAAAATGGCTTAGAGACAAGTTTTATACCAAATTATTTAAATTATTAAATAGGCAATAGTGATTTGTAATTTGCTACAGTACTTACTCTGTTTAAGAGTAGGCGCACACCGTTGATTTTTAGTTGGCCGATAGTTGTGCCCGACTTCAAATTGTATGAAGAATCGGCCAAATCGAATCGGCGTAGTGTGCGCACTCCCATACATGCCTATACTGATCAACTGCCCGACTAAACTATCGGCCAACTAAAAATCAACGGTGTGCGCCTACTCTTACTGTGTGACTCTGGCAGAGTTAATAAGGCTACCCTAACTTTACGTGGATGTCGTACAAATGATCATCAGAACGCCAAAACCCCGTCTGGCCAGCGTGGGGAGTGGAACGCAAAATTCTACATTTGTTTCTGATAAATTAGCGAGGGTCGAGCACCTGAAGTGGAGGTTAAATGACTTGATGATCGATTCATTTGTAAATAGAAATAATTACTACATAAAGTGATCAGTAATTTCATGTTACCAAGCCCGTAAGTGCATCAAATGAGAAATTATAAACTCATTCGAAAGAGTCATTTAAAAACTATCAACATTTTTCCTGCAGATTATTAAACTTAATACAATGCCGTCAAATTAAAATAGACGAGTATATTTGCTATAAAACTGTAACGTATAATATCGTAACCAACTTACCTACGCCATAAGCTAGGTTTAAGGCCGCCAGATGGCGGTCGTTAAACTAATGGGTGGGTAACCCACACGGGGACTAACGATGGATAGCTTTGGGATAACAAGTCTTTTATGTTATACAGAGTGTAAAAAATGCATCAGGGAGCATAAAACTACGAATACTGCACATGTATTGTAAAAAGCATCAGGGAGTATGAAATTGTACATTCTGCATATCCAACTATAGATTTACTAGCAGTAGAATAGAATAAACATTAATTACAATGGTCATCATAAAGACAAAAAGATAAACATAAAAACATAAAGAAGAGAAGAAAGCACAAAAAGTGTACTGAGCCCTGTCACTATTAACAAATTAGTGGTAAATTACTTTTAATCAAAAATAAATAAAAACTTGTGAAAAAAAATATTACGCAATTATGTTCTTAAGAGCGTTGTCAACTAGGTACTGTAAAAGTAGGGTAGGAAAGTTTTTATAGCTATTTTTAAGGGGGATGCACGCGATAAAAAAGTCTTTGCCTAGGCGCAGACCATCGATTTTTAGTCGACTGATAGTTGGACCCGATTTTAATTTGTATGAGGAATCGGCCGATACCAAATCGGTGTAGTGCGCGCACTTTCATACCATGTCTATACTGATTAATAGCCGGAGCCAACTATCGGCCAACTAAAAGTCGGTGGTCTGCGCCTAGGCTTTCTGTGATCGAAACTCACGCATCAATCTATAGATATTTATTCAGTTCTACTTAAACGTAACCCTGCTACTACTGATACATAGGAAGAACGGAGTGTGAGTGATCCTAGAGTTGCTGATTGTGCAAGATCAAGTGACTAGTAAAGTGACTACCCTAGGCCCATTTCTATATAAATTGCGCCTTGTAAGCCAGACACTGATTTCATTGACATTATTGGTATTTCACAAAATATGAATCAACATGAACGGTTCAACGAGTTTTAATAGTTAATGTGCTATTTAAAGATGCAGTACAAGAAAGTGTGCAAGTGCAAAGATTTCCTACTTTCGAATTTACATAACTTACCAACGAGTTATTGAGCCGATGTCTCAAACTGGGCCCATTAACACAGAATAAGTAATAGTACAGGTACAGAAGGATTACTCCGCAAGACGATTTAAATAAATGCGAGTCTTGCTACGACGCGATACAGTGGAATTCAGCTCGCACAGCACTACGTACCTACAATTTTATTCACCTACAAGTTTTGTCTCTTTCTATCGCGTGCCTCTGAACTCTTCTTACGCTGTTAGGGTTGCTGTCTAGTGAAAAAATAATTAATCTACTTATTTGTAATGAGGTACATATGTAGGTAAGTATGCAGTCATTATGGAAAACCTTCATAGTAGGTTAGGTTCCTATACTATCCTAAGAATTATTGATTACCTACATGGCCAACATACCTTTCAGCATCTTTGGGAAGCGAAAAAAAAAAGATAAATCCGGTAGATTACTTTTCGAATTTAAACACCCAAACGCCGCACAATATTTCTTTCTCTTTATGTCCATTTTTAAATAAAACTTCGATCATAGAATTATAATCATACTACAACGCACGCCAGCGTCCTGACGAGCGCGCGCGTGACACTCGACTGATATAATACCCGCCGGCGGGGCGCTTCGCTGTAGGTAATTATCGGATGTACCGCGCGGAGTGAGCCAGGCCTGCCATTAATCTCGATCATACGATTTCCTTGTGTAATTTGCAACTTGTAGACTTTTCTTGGAAATTATTTCAAGTATTCTTGTTTTCTCCTGGCAGTTAGAATTTCTGCCTCTGCTATTTCACAAGGCGATTATTAAATCATACTTATAAGCGATTAGATACAAGCAAACGGTTTTATAATCTATCTCGCATAGTAGGTAAAGCATGCCAGTTAACCACAAACGTTTCATCAGATAATTGCAGCTGTAAGTCGAATTTACGATAGGTCTTAATTTCCATATAATTACGGTACTTAGAAATATGGGACGTCGTTACCAGCCTTTAGTTGTGAATTATGAGGGAAATTTTATTATTTGCCAACAGTGAAGACTATTTTGTAAGAAGATATTAATGATCCTTTGATACTTCATTTGGAAAAAAAATTAAACGCTCTAAAATAAAATGTGCTTTAAATTATAAATTAAGAGCTTAATGAAGATATGACAGGAAATAATGGCTAGCTATTATTTGCTCAAAAGAGCTTGTTTAATTTTAACTACAATGGGAAAGCTTTTAGCCTGCATGCTATTTAAAAGCTTGAGCCCTAGGTTCCTGTGGGGTTTCATATTCAAAGGAACTGCCTTACCAATAGTGTAGACGACTCCAGGCGTGGTGTCATGTGTGAACTGTCCGAACTGCATGAACATCAAGTTGTGTATAGGGCTCGGATAGGGGGATGTCCAGAATCAGGGCATTGCCGACGGTGGAAGAGGCGCAGGTTTCCATGGTCAAAAGTAGCTGTAGAGCTTACAGATATTGAAAATGACTCCAGACGTGGTGGCATGTGAGATATATTATATGTACAGTCCGAACTGCGGTTGTATGGAGGGATCGGGTGAGAAGAGTCCAGAATCAGGGCGTTTCAGACGGTACGGCCCAGGTTCCTGTGGGATTCATCTTCAGAAGCAGTTATAAAGCTTACCGATAGTGAAGACGACTCCAGAGGTGGTGTCGTGTGCGATGAACTGTCCGAACTGCATGAACATCAAGTTGTGTGTAGGGGGGATGTCCAGAATCAGAGCATTGCCGACGGTGGAAGAGGCGCAGGTTTCCATGGTCAAAAGTATCTGTAGAGCTTACAGATATTCAAAATGACTCCAGACTTGGTGGCATGTGCGATATACAGTCCGAACTGCGGTTGTGTGGAGGGCTCGGGTGAGGAGAGTCCAGGATCAGGGCGTTTCAGACGGTATGGCCCAGGTTCCTATGGGATTCATCTTCAGAAGCAGTTATAAAGCTTACCGATAGTGAAGACGACTCCAGAGGTGGTGTCATGTGCAATGAACTGTCCGAACTGCATGAACATCAAGTTGTGTGTTGGACTCGGGTGGGGAGCGTCCAGGATCAAAGCGTTGCTGACTAGTCGCGGGCTGGGCAGCGGGAGGCCGGTGGATGAAGCGCGCATGGCCCAGGTTCCTATGGGATTTAATTAATTCTGAATTACCTGCAGGCAATGCATTTTTTTTTAAAGATTATTACCAATTTGTATTGCACAAATTACTAATAGGCTAATGCACTCGTGGTAAGCTAAATAAGCTTGTGTTACGAGAGGCTCACCACAATAGTCGAGCGACGGCGGTGGGATTCGAACCCGCGTTCCTCGGATCTCGAGTCGGCCAGTCCGACCCCTTCACCGTTCGGCTATCGTGGCATTGCACTTTATAAAACGACATTTATATCTAGATGAGATAAAAATGAAGCAGAGTGGCCTAATCTAAAGCTAAAAGAAACTGCATGGTGTGAAGATAATCTTTTTTAACACCACTTAAAATACTCTGCCTGATATCTGTCACGTCTTTTCTAAGATCGCGTATCTTAATTGGTAGGCACAAATGCTTCTTCTTTGCCTTCTCCTCTAGAGGTGTGCTGGATGAGGATAGGAATAATACAAAGGACTGATTTTTTTCTCACGCACCACACACATTTTCCAAAACTAATATCTAAAACTTACCGTCACTGTAGTCCGGAGGCAACAGCCTCTCATACCCCGAGTGCACGGCCCCCCAGCTTGGGTTTTTAGGGTTGTTGCAATCCCCCCCGATGCTGCGGTAACGGCTCGGTGGATTGGAGCACGTGGGGGGTGGTGGGCAGAATGGACCTGAAGAAGATTTACTCTTTATTAAAAGCGTATTCAAGTAGGTAGCAAAAAGTTTTAATTGACTTAAGATTACTTATACAAACGGTATCTGTGTTACTCGCATCCAAATAGGATGGTGCTTTGTTTTTTTCGGACTGAGCGTGTCATGCTCGGAGTTTCCCTACGTGATCGAATCAGAAATCAGGAGATCCGATCAAGAATCAAAGTAACATCAACAAGTGGAAAATTCAACACCCTGCACAACATTATTAAAAATCTCACACATTTGCAATACTTATCAAAATTAATAAAACTAGTGTTTTAGACTAATTTACTTAGAATTCACATTTCATTAAAATCAAATTAGTGGCAAGATAATTATAGATTCATTATTCTGATAAGAATAAAGTCTTAGTTACCATCAGTATGCTCAGTGAATCCCAGCGCCAGTTCATCATCGGAGAGCGCCTGGCGCGCCTTCAACTCCTGCGCAGCGAAGAGGTTCAGGAGCCCGCCCCGCCCCAGCTTGTCTGCTCGCTTGTCGTACGTCATCACTGACTGGAGATTTAGAGATTATCAAACATTGGAAAAACGCTCTAGTGATATGAGCTATGAACGCTCTAGGTGTCAGACAATGGATTTATTTCTGGTTACGCGTCGCTTCCATCGTAATGGCACCAGTGTAGATATACTGTGGATCATTTTAGAATAAATTGTTTTCAAAATTTACGCAAAAAACAGAGGCGACTTTGATAGCTTGACTTAATGCAATTAAAATCTAAACATGTATTTTCTTATCAAGAGATAGTAGATGATACTTTAAATCCTATTAAAACAAAAATCGTAGAAAGATAAAAACTACAAGCAGGCTAATTTAAGAAGAGGATAGGAGGCACTAAGTATTATTATTATTTGTGTCCTTCTTACCATGTGGTGCGCAAAACTCGAAGACGTCTCGTTGACCACCACAGCATGATGCTAAACCAAACCCTCAGCTGTCGCGAGCCAAGAGGCCAGATTCTGCTTGCACTGTTGGTGGGCAGTCTTCACATCGCGCTCGTTGATTGAGGTAGCCTTGCGTGCTTTCTGCCAGGACTCTGTTGTGGTATCTTCTATATTATTTGTGCGCTACCATGTGGTGCGCGAAGCTCGGAGAGGTCTCGTTGACTACTATATCCCCGTGGCGAGCCAGCAGCCCCTCGGCCCTGACTAACCAAGAAGCCAGCTTCTGCTTAGACTGGTGATGAGCAGTCTTCACGTCGGATGGAGGTTGCCTTGCGTGCTTTGTGCTAGGATTCTGTTGTGGTATCTCCTGTATTTGTGTGCTTCTTACCATGTGGTGCGCGAAGCTCGGAGATGTCTCGTTGACAACTACAGCATGATGCTGAGCCAGCCCCTCAGCTCTCGCCAGCCAAGAAGCCAGCTTCTGTTTGGACTGGTGGTGGGCGGTCTTCACATCGCGCTCGTTGATGGAGGTCGCCTTGCGAGCTTTGTGCTCGGATTCCGCTGTGGTGTCAATTTGTTTAGTTATTTTTTTCAAAATTAGTTTTTTCTAAATTTAAATGTTAGAAAAGAATAGTTTGGAGTTTTTGGATTCATGACGACAAAATCGCTAATCAATCTTGGGATCAAAGTGCAGATGCCTCGTTGACAACTAGAACAGAACTAGTTGAACAGAACTATTCACTGTACAGGATTGTAAAAGAAAAGTTTCATCAACTACACGGAGAAATTGACGTCTTTTTTTAATGCAGGTATTTGACCGTATTCACACTGACCTTAAGTTAAACGCATAGTACATACATAGGTACCCAGTCTGCCCAGTCTAGTAATAGAACTACAGTAAATAACTAGCTAAAGAGTCTACAAACATGATACCATAACTTAGTCACAGAATCCAGTTTTTAAACTACGAGCAAGAAAAGAAGAAACTACAAGTTTTCAAAATTCTCAAACATCTCGTCTTGCACTGTCTTACCAGCATGATGGCTTCCAGTGAAGCAGCAGACGCCCAGCGCATTGGTCCCTTGGAGATGGCATGCAGGGTTGTGCGAGGCAGGCCTGAGGTGGGCGGGACACTGCACCTTGGGCACACACCGCCCTTGGCGCGGGCAGACTTCGCAAGGAACCTCTGACTTGTGCACATGTGCTGGAATTTGGAGAAAATGGTCACACTATCTACATACTTCCTTACAGAAAAAAATCAAAAAACAACTTACTATTATTTTCATACTTTAATTTTTTCACAAAAATTTAACAATCTTGTCATAATTTTGAACTACGAGTAGTATTGCTCAAATAGAAGTATTTTTTGTGAAAAACAAAAGATACTACCTACGTCACTTAAGAAAATGCAGAAAACAAAAACGGTCTGCCAGAAAAGAAAATGGTTTTTTCACGAGGCCAGTAACGTCAAATGAGGTCGCACATCAAAATAATTCAGTTTATTTTCGTGTTTTCATAAAAACTATCTTAGCTTTAATTACCTACACAACACTGGCCAATACTAATACCGACTGACACAATAAGAAAAAGAGAAAAAAGTTTGATCCTATGAATCGAATAATAATGTACTTGGTATTCGATAAAAATTGCCTAAAGCACGAAAAGTTAGAAATGTAAGGTTTATGAAGATATTATTTAATTATTTATTCATTTGCAATAACATATTCAGCACATACAGGTAGGTATACATGCATTCATACATTGACCCTGTAAGGGTGTAGCAAAGTTACATTTATTTAATACCAGTTAACATCTACGAATTAAATTAACATTTACGAATACATTAACAATTACGAATGCTTAATGGTAATAATTAGCCTTAATAATAATTACATTATTTTATTGTACAATAATTATACATAATTNTATTATTGGTACCGTTTGAAAGAGCTCATGAAGCACTTTCAGGATCAGTAACGAGTTTTTCAATATCTTGAATAGTTTAGAAATAATCGAGTGAGATCACTTAACGTTTCCACCCTGTAGATAGTATTACCGTGATATAATTGAACTACATTACTGAAATAAAATCATTTTGAAAAACAATATTTTCCGAATAAGAAAAAACAAAAACGATCCGTCAGAAAAGAAAAAGTTTTTTTTTTCTTCTCGACGGCCAGTTAGGTACATTAAATAGGCTGCACTTGATTGTAAGTTAATTTTTGTATTTTCATAAAACCATTTAATTTTTAGCTTTTAATTTCACGACACTGGCCAGCTATACTAATACCGACTGACACAATAAGAAAAAAAATATTTTGAGTTTGATCCTATGAATCGCAAATAATGTACGGATTGGTATTCGATAAAAAATTGCCTGAAGCACGAAAAGTTAGAAATATAAGGTGTATGAAGAAATATTATTCAAGGAATAATCGTTATAAATAGGTAGGTACCTGTGTGAATGTTTATAGAACTGATTTTACTTTGACTGATATTGCTCAAGAAAACTATCAGGAGTAAGTAGTAGGCAGTTGTTGATTGATATTTGAATAAAAACATACCTGCAATGAAGTAGGTATGTAACGTAAAATAAATATCATAAAAGCTAGCTTTTGTCAACTTCGCACTAAGTATCTAGCATTTATTTTGTAGTTAGTACCTAAATAAGACAAATTCTACTAATCATCATATTTTCGTGATGTAGGTAGGATGTCAGTTTTTGGAAATTTTATCACTTTTTTTATTTATTGTATGATAAATCTTTCTGAAATAAAACTGGGTACATTACCTCCTTCACTGATGCTGACTCGACCTCGTACATTCCCATGTGCTTCACAAAAGATTACCACCGGGCACACCACCACGAGAGACAAAACACGCAAAATTATTTGTAACGGACTCATTTTTATTATTTAACTATTTAAATCCTATCTATCGTTATTTAAAATTATCTTTTTAACATTATTTCTGCGCACGCGTCCACTAACCCCCGTTGGTTGAGTTGAAAGACCGATTTGACATTAGACAAGTTGAATAAAAGTGTGGTTTACCCTCATTTATTTTTATAAAATTTAGTGACGTGCTTTGAATAGATTATTAATAGAATCAATATCAGTAAAATGAGTTACAAAACGATAACTTAGATTGTATTCATCATCATCATCATCATGATTTCAGCCATAGGACGTCCACTGCTGAATTAGGACTGTGTAAATATTCTGTATCATCGATTTAAATAGTGATCTTATAGTACTGACAGTAATGATCAAAAGTGTAATTTCGTTTAATGGCAATTTTAAAGAAAGTCATCATTATTTATTTATTTATTTTACTTTATTCGGAAAACAAACAGTATTAATTGACTTATTAACTATCTGAATATAAAGTTTTACACCAATCATGACAGACTAATTATTAATAGCAATTTATTAGAATAGAATAGAATAATTGTTTATTTGCATAAAACATGGTATACAGTTGTTACAGCTATAAAATACTTAAGTCCACAAGTTTTGCTACATCAAGAAGCATGCAAGTTTGAATATTCATACATAAAAAAGAAACAATGCCATTATAATTATATCAATTTTCAACAGTACAGTACAGTTTTACAATAATAAAATGTCCAATAAATTAATTAGGTATGTCAGCTATGTCAAAAATTACATTTATACATATTTTAATGTCATGAAATCCTTTATTTCATAAAAACTATGGTTCATAAGCCACCTGAGTCTATTTTTAAACATATTTATATTAAGATCTTTTATTTCTTTAGGGATTTTGTTATAAATACGGATCCCCATGCAAAGACAGCTATTTCCGTATTTAGTGGATCTCGGTATGTCTTTATGTATATATTACCTTGTCTTTGAGGACATCTTAATCGGAGATTACCAGATTTTTTAAAAAGTTCTGTATTTTTGTGGACAAAAACGGCTACTTCGTATATGTAGAGTGATGGAAGTGGCAGAAGTTGGAGTTCTTTGAAAAGTGGCCTCCTACATGACTCATCAGGACGAATTCCACATATAGCCCTGATGCATTTTTTCTGAGCAATAAATGCTCTTTTTGTGTCGGTACTATTGCCCCATATAATAATTCCATAGCGCAGAATGGATTCTACATAAGCATGATAAGTCATTATGGCGGTTTTCCGGTTCGTTACATTTTTTATTTGTCTAAGAGCATGAACGAATTTATTAATTCTGTTGCAGATATTGTCTAGATGAAGTTTCCAATTAAGATCTTCGTCTATAATTAGGTAGGTATAATGTCGTATGTAATTAACAATGATTTTTATAATTTTATCTGTTCGTTTGTCGTCTGTCTAATCATAGTGTCAGACGACGTTTTCAGTCCGTTATCATAATGCATCGCTCTTAATAAAAAGACAAACATTATGATATTTTATTACTAATTAACTAACCAAAATTTTCCAAATGCAATACAGTACAGGTTAGATAAGTGGATTAATCACACAAAACCAACTCATGGCAATTAGGTAGGCCTAATTCTAATTGTATCGAGGATAGTGTGTGTATTCTGTGAGGCCCGAACGTGTAACTGGAAGAGAATGCCTTATGGCACTAAGTTCGCCTTATGCACCAATTTATATGGCATTTAAAGTAAATCAATCAATCAATTTTATTTATTATACTTTAAAAAATATTTGTTAATCTATACTTAAAATAAATCTGTAGAGAGGTCAATTCTGTACATGAAATATTTTTCAAAATAACTATCAGGAGGTGATTAGTGATCGATACTGATGCCAAAAATGCAATCAGTAAAATTTTTGTCTGTCTGTCTGTATGTATGTTCCTTATAGAAACAAAAACTACTCGACGGATTTTAACGAAACTTGGTACAATTATTCTTCATACCTACTCCTGGGCAGGTTATAGGATACTTAGGAATTCCTTTTGTATGAAAAATCTAAACCGCTTAAGTTAGACGCTTGAAATTTGGCAAGCAGGTACCTTAGTAAATTTAAAGCTTAATTACAACAGGATATTGCAAAATTCTCACGGGAACGGGAGTTAGCGGGAAAAAACATTTGTATGAAAAAATCTAAACCGCGTAAGTTAGACGCTTAAAATTTGGTATGCAGGTACCTTAGTAAACTTAAAGCTTAGTTACAACAGGATATTGCAAAATTCCCACGGAAACTGGAATTAGCGGGAAATTACTTTTGTATGACTGACTCACTGACATACCCACGCACAGCCTAAACGGCTAAACGTAGGCACTTGACATTTATAAGGGACGTAGCTTAAGTACCGTAGAGGTGCACTAAGAAAGGAATTCCCGAAATTCCCACAGGAACAGGAATTACCGGGAAAATCCTTTTGTATGAAAAATCTAAACAGCTTATGTTAGACGCTTGAAATTTGGCATGCAGGTCCCTTAGTAAACTTAAAGCTTAGTTACAACAGGATATTGCGAAATTCCAACGGGAACGGGAGTTAGCGGAAAAAAAACATTTGTATGAAAAAATCTAAACCGCGTAAGATAGATGAAGGGGGTAAAACGGAATCCACGCTTACGAAGTCGCGGGCGGCCGCTAGTCTTACATAAAATAAAGATTTGACAACTTGTTTCAATGCATACCACCAGCAGGAACTTCTGCTCCATATACTTTAAGGAAATCTTCGGTACCACTCACATACAACACATTTAAACATAATTAAATGTTCTAAATCTTATCTTATTGATAATGGATTTATTTTGGCAAATAACCGTATATTTAAACTGCTCAGATAACATACTTTTATAATGCCTTATTTCGAGCTGATACTTGAGGTTGCCAATCAGAACCAACGGAAACCGGTAGTTTGAAGGAACTGAAATTTAAGTGAATTTTAATGTGAACGAATTCAGTTAAGAGGTATCTGAAAATATGGCGAAGCTGGAGAAAGTGCCCTTCGAGGAGGCAATGGATTTGACAGGTATTAACCAGAGTATGATAACTGGTTTACAGTCACCAGTTTCCAGTCTTCTTGAGCAATTTTGTTTAAAATTATTGTAAAGTCCAAAATTCAAGTGAAAATTCAGGTCCTAAGTACAGGTCTATTTTTCAGCTAAGAATGCGTAACAAAATAATTATTTATTTACTAAAAACGAACGGTGTGTTTGTTTCAAAATAATTTCAATCTATAAAAGCGAATGGTCACTGATTGACTGACACCATCACGAGAGATCTGACAAACTACAAGTGCTAGGAGTCTCAAATGTAGTCTAAAACCTTTTAGAACGTAGGTGCTCACTAAAACGGGATTTTGCAAAATTCAATTACTAAGGGATTTAAAAGGGATCCATGCGTACGTACGAAGTCGCGGGCGGCCGCTGGTATACAATAAACGACTCAACAACTTAATTCTGACAGAAACATTGGTAAATGTATCGAATCCTACCTGTCCTACAATAGCAAGGCAGGTCCTAATTCTGCAAAGAATCTAAATGCATTAATAANGCTAGTCTTACATAAAATAAAGATTTGACAACTTGTTTCGATGCATACCACCAGCAGGAACTTCTGCTCCATATACTTTAAGGAAATCTTCGGTACCACTCACATACAACACATTTAAACATAATTAAATGTTCTAAATCTTATCTTATTGATAATGGATTTATTTTGGCAAATAACCGTATATTTAAACTGCTCAGATAACATACTTTTATAATGCCTTATTTCGAGCTGATACTTGAGGTTGCCAATCAGAACCAACGGAAACCGGTAGTTTGAAGGAACTGAAATTTAAGTGAATTTTAATGTGAACGAATTCAGTTAAGAGGTATCTGAAAATATGGCGAAGCTGGAGAAAGTGCCCTTCGAGGAGGCAATGGATTTGACAGGTATTAACCAGAGTATGATAACTGGTTTACAGTCACCAGTTTCCAGTCTTCTTGAGCAATTTTGTTTAAAATTATTGTAAAGTCCAAAATTCAAGTGAAAATTCAGGTCCTAAGTACAGGTCTATTTTTCAGCTAAGAATGCGTAACAAAATAATTATTTATTTACTAAAAACGAACGGTGTGTTTGTTTCAAAATAATTTCAATCTATAAAAGCGAATGGTCACTGATTGACTGACACCATCACGAGAGATCTGACAAACTACAAGTGCTAGGAGTCTCAAATGTTGTCTCAAACCTTTTAGAACGTAGGTGCTCACAATGCTGGATTTCTATATTAAATCCTAATCCAAATTATACGGATTTGGATTGTCAACTGTCAAATTTTAATATATTTTTGGCCAAAATAACTGCGGTTTTTGATGTTTTTACATTTTTATATTGTTTATAAGACTATTTAAACAATAGTAAAGTGTAAATGCATCGAAAATTTTGGAAATATAATATAAAACTGAATTTAATTTGACAGTTGTAATCCGGATTTGGACAAGGATTGAATATGGGAATCGGGCGTAAGACGGGATTTTGCAAAATTCTATTACTAAGGGGGTTAAAAGGGATCCATGCGTAGGTACGTCCATCCTACGTACGAAGTCGCGGGCGGCCGCTGGTATACAATAAACGACTCAACAACTTAATGCTGACAGAAACATTGGTAAATCTATCGAATCAGCGTTGCCAGACATCCCGATTTTGGCGGGACGTCCCGATTTTTAAATCAAATTTAAATGTCCCGCGCGGTACAGGCTCTGTCCCGCTTTTCGGAGAGAGACACTCACTTCACCAGACTATTGTTTGAAACTCCATATTATTCTAAAGAATATTTTTTTTATTTCGATTTTTTGTTTTTTTTTTTCTTTTTTTATTCTAAAGACGAATTTAACGATAGAGTAAATCTGATTTAAAATATTATTTTTTTGTTAAAATACATTTTCTATGGCTACTTTTGCTATCTATTGTCACGTAAACGTAATTTTAAGTCAAATAAAAGGATAAATATTTGAAAACCTTTGATTATATACGTTTTTTTACTATGTCCCGCTTCTGACGGAAGAATCCCGCTATTTTCACTCAAAAATAACCAAAGTCCCGACTTGGCGAAAAAAAAACTGGCAACGCTGTATCAAATCCTACCTGTCCTACCAGCAAGGCAGGTCCTAATTCTGCAAAAAATCTAAATGCCTTAATAAGTGTCCACTATTCTTTGATAAGTTGATAATAAAATGGACAAGTTCCACCTTTCCAGGCTACGGCAAGTTCAACCTGCTAACCTTCATACTGTGCAGCAGCATCATCATAGGCATGGCGTTTGAGATCTTCTCGGTGTCTTACCTGGTCCCCGCCAGCGCCTGCGAGCTCGGGACCACCAGCTCGCAGCAAGGACTGATGGCCGCGATGCCTCTCATGGGTGAGTACCAACTTACTGGGGTTATGGGGAAGACAGGGTAACGTTGTTCAGAGGAAAGGCTATGTTTTATTTCAAACTCCTCCTCCTATTTTGTTATAATTAAATTCGTTACGGGTTCTAAGACAGTTAGCTTTCTGAAAGGACTACTCCACTTCCACTGATTGGGTTTCAATGGAGGACAAGATCATAGCTATACAGGAGTTACAGTGGTGGGATTACTCCCATTAAGCGGGTTGCTTGGTCATCCAACGAAAGTCGTTGGAGGCCACCACAATGAGCTGAATGGCATGGCAAATGGATGAATAGGTCAGATCTTTTGATGACGTGACGGACTTTGAAGTGACAACCTCATATGGGTTAATATAATTCCTGAACAGAAGAAAGTAAAATGGGAATGGAGGTTACGGAAAGTGATAAGACCCACGGGAATTTTTATCTCTTTCCAAAACAACGTATACCTACAGATGTAGGTATGATGAGATTGTTAACCGTAATTACGTTAGTAAATCAACGTATTATTTGTGCACATATATCTTTTAATCTTATCAAGTTTCATATTTATAATACAGCTGTTACAAGAAGAGTATTTTTCCTGCTATTTCTCTTTATTGTCATGGTTACAGTTGAGAGCCTTTTTTCATGCGTTTATCTATTACCCCCGTTCTAATAAATAAATTAGAATTTAGAATGTAGGTAGGTAGGTACTATTGTTTAATGTTTTACGGCTCTGGGTGCAAGCCCTTTTAAGCCAGTCTTTGAATAGGAAGGTACTAAGTATTCAGAATTTAACGACGATACTAATAACCTAATAAATTATGATTTAACATTAATTTCGGTACATAGATTCTTAATTTTTTATTGAGGCATGTTACGCGGCTGCTCAGCAAAATTGCTGACACAAATCGTCAAGTTAACAAAATAATTTTCAGCGGATACCTACCAAAGTTACAGGCATATTGACGAATACGCGTGTAACTTTTAGAGGCTCAAAGTAAGGGGGCTTAATTCTAGGCAAGGATCATTTTGATCACTAATCGCTCAATTTATGTCGTACTTTCCAGGCATAATCGCGACGTCCCACATCTGGGGCTACCTGGCCGACACGCGCGGCCGCAAGAAGGTGCTGTGTTTCTCCATGACCCTGAGCTTTGTGGCTGGTGCTGCCTCCGCCTTCTCTCCCGACTGGATCACCTTCAGCATCCTCAAGCTCTTGTCTTCAGGCTCGTAAGGATATGCCATTGAAAAGTTTAAGTTAAGCAGTACTGGTGGTGTTTTTGTTATAATAAGTCTTAATCTTTATTTAGTAAGTCGTTGGGAGCCTTCACCATCTCCGTGTAGTGTCAAGTAGGCTACTTGTTGCTTAAAGTTACGAGTAGCTAGGAGAAAATTGAAGATCCGTAGGTCTTTAAATGTAGTTGACCGTTTTGACTTCACATAATCACAAGCATCTTCTATAATTTGAAAATTATAAATAACTTGAAAAAATCGAACTGCTTAAGGCGGGAATTGAACCTACGACCTTCCGCTTGCCGGGCGACTACTCTTCCAACTGAGCTACTTAGACACTGGATCTTCTATAATTATCTATTAGGCGTTTAAAGGCCTCAAACTGGTTTGACAAATATCTTAAGCAGGCAGTAAGTTTCTCCACTATACCTGTACCAATGTACCTACCTATCTTTTTTTAAAGATTTATTTTGATTGACTTACTTGATTTATGGTCCTATGTCCCCTAGATGGGGCAGAGGGCGTCCACAACAGTCCTCCATCGCGTTGGGTCTTGAGCTATGTGTTTGATCTCGCTCCAAGTCTTGCCGATCTTCTTCGCCTCGTCTGCCACAGTGCGCCGCCAAGTTTGCTTGGGGCGACCACGTTTGCGTTTTCCTTGGGGGTTCCAATCCAGAGCCTGCTTGGGGATGTGATCGGGATCCCTTCGGAGAGTGTGGACAATCCAGTTCCACTTGCGGCTGGTCGATCGGAATTTCGTGGCAGCGTTCCAATAGCTCGACGTTGGAGATTTTCTCAGGCCAGTATATGCCGAGAATTCGGCGAAGGTAGCGGTTGACGAAGACCTGCAGCTGGTGCGAGATGACCTTGCTGACCTTCTACGTTTCACACCCATAGAGCAGCACGGATTTAACGTTGGACCCGAAAATTTTGATCTTGACCCTTCGGGTCAGTTTCCGTGACTGCCATACGGGGCGAAGTTGTGCGAAGGTGGCTCTAGCCTTGGCAATGCGCGAAGTGATGTCCTCTTCGGTACCTCCAGTCTCTGACACCAGTATTTATTTTGATTGATTGTTTTGAATAGGCCCTGAAACTACCGGACCAATTTGAAAAATTCTTTCACCATTACAATTCAACATTATTTCTAATGAAACGGTACGATGTTCTCCGGGTCATTTTAAACCAATTAATTATGAAATACCTACATTTACAGAGTGGCTGGAGCGTTTGCACTGTCGATGACTTTGCTGAGCGAGTGCAACCCGGTAGCTAAGCGCTCTGCTGTGCTCGTGCTCTCTGGAACTGTCTTCCTCGCTGCCAATGGGCTTATGGCTGGTAAACGATAATGAACTCTTTCAAATAAGTAGGAATGGCAATTAAATGTTTGTTTGAGGCAATGAAAATGTTTAAGTGAATCTTCGAGAACGGTTCTGCGACCTTTACCAGATTGTCGGTCCACCTACTGGAGGCCTGCCCACGCTACGTCTTCCAACCCGTGGTCAATCTTCGAGAACGGTTCTGCGACCTTTACCATATTGTCGGTCCACCTACTGGAGGCCTGCCCACGCTACGTTTTCCAACCCGTGGTCGCCACTTGAGAACTTTTCTGCCCCAACGGCGATCGTCTCTGCGAGCGCAGGACCGTTCATCATGGAAAACCTTGGGGGAGCCCTTTGTCCAGCAGTGGACGTCATTTGGCTGAAATGACGAAATCTTCGAGATACATTACATTACAGTCAAAAACATTTAACATTATAGTAAGTTTTACATTAATCATGCATTATGCAGTGTTAAAGAACTATTTTTGTTCACAGCGANTACAGCAATAGCCATACCAGTGCTCCCACTCAAATTCGCCTTTTACTGGTCAGTCCTCGGCATTTACTTCAACTCCTGGCGTCTCCAGTGCCTAATCTTCGCCACGCCCTGCGCCATCAGTGCTATTGGCCTTGTCTTCGCCTACGAAAGCCCCAAGTTCTTGCTGAGCGTTGGGCGAGAAGACGAAGCCTTGCATATCCTGAGGAGCATGTTTGTCATCAATACCAAGAAGAGCGGAGAGGAATACCCAGTAAGTAAATAGCTATTTTCTTACTTCTTTAATGGCATCGAGCGCTTAGTCACATTGCTTTTTAGACATAACTTGCAAATATAAATCATCTCCTCATCATCCAGAGAGTTTTGACCGTTCCAACAATTTACCAGACAGTAATTTTTAAGGGTAGCCAAAGCCGCGATGACCCAAACATCATGATGCACCAACGTTCTTACCATTCTAAGTATGTCCTCCTCCTGTTCTTAGTCTATTCGTATTTATAATATCATCTATTAGTACTGTTAAAATATCTATTTGTCCAAAGGTAAAATCTCTGGCACTAAACGAAGACGACGCCCCGGAAGCAGTGAAGGGCTTCTGGTCGTCCCTGGTTGCGCAGACCACGCCGCTGTTCAAGCCACCTCTCCTCAAGAACACCCTACTGATTTCTATCATCTTCGTTATTGTTTATATTTGGTAAGTTACCAAGATTGGTTGAGTTTTAATGTCTATTTAGGTCTATCTTGAATCTATTGTTCAGTTTCGATTCATGCTTGAGTATCGTTCCAAATACTCAAATTGTTGGCTTATTTCATCAGGATAAGTGTCACCTCTTGTTTCCACAATTGCAAAAAATCCTGTATCTCAAAAATGTACAACTTGCCCGCCACTAAAGGTTAAACAATAATGGTTGGTAAATCCTGCGGGATGGAAGTATTACAAGAACTTTTTTTAAAGTTTTAATAGATGGCCTTCTTCACCGTGGGCCACGGCATATTCTGAGTGGGGTCCCATTGCGATGGGCATCGCTGTGCGACAGGGTGGCACTGCTCAGTTTATTTTCTCTTCTATTGTATGTTTTATGTGTTACCTGTCTTTTTGTTTTTTTTTTATTTACCTCTTATGCCTTTTGTGATGTCCATTGTAATAAATCTTTCTTACTTTCTTTCTTCTTTCATTTATTAGACCTATGTTGTGCTTATTTCTGTCCAGTATAAACCCTTACATGGTGTGGATGCCGTACATCGTGGACGGAGTCATGCGGTCGGTGCAGCGTGGGGAGACAGGTCTCACCTTCTGCGAGCGACTCCGGGCCTCACAGAACATCACTGTTGAACAGGTTATTTATTATCTTTAAGAATACCTGCAAAATACTAACTTGTCTTGTGACCTGCTGTTATAAGAAGAATTTATATCTTTATGACCATTAGGACGCCTTCAAACCTGTGGCACCTTCAAACCACCACTGTGGCACTACTGCAGCGCTTCCTACGTCTCTAATCGCTTTCGCGCACAACATTATTGCTTTTCTTCTGGAAATTGTATGAAAACTAGTATAGGCGCGGCACGCCGCACGCCTTTAATTTGACGGCACTTTTAGGAACCTTTTTTTCAAAAGGACACGTAGGTATACGGTTGACAAGTACTACCTACTCATATGTTGAAATTGCAGGTAGAAGACAAATGCGCATTGAACGAGTTTGCAATGACCATGGTCTTCGGCATCGGCATGATCATGGCCGCCGGTAACACCGTTGTGTCCATTCTCGTCAGCTACATGGACAGGAAGACGCTGCTTATCATTATTCAGGTTGGTAATAATACTAATACTTGCTACAAATACCTACTCCAATATAGTTATGGTCCTGGGTGGCTAGATTTATTCACTTTTGTATAGCTTTATGACCTCTTCATAAATGGCGTCCTTTATTTACAAATACATAATTTTATGACACATTAAAACCTTCTCCAGAATCCTTAGGAAACAAGAACTACCAACAGAAAATTAATTACCATTTCATCTTGTGACAAACTAGGATATAGCATTTGAGTAGAATTCAATCAAAAACTTGAGCATATTACGTTGTTATGTAGTAATGTACATCATCATCAATTGAGTCATAGACGCAGACGCCCACTGCTGAAGAAAGGCCTCCCTCCCCCAATGATTTTCGTATTAACCTTCATAGATCGATTCACCTTAGGAAGTTAGGGCCCTCGCCCACGGCGACTTTACGAAACGGCATCGCTAGTAGCACTACAGCAGCGCGACTGCATCGTTACAAAAAGTCGCCGTGGGCGAGGGCCCTTTAGGCGCCTTGCTTTGTTTCGATGTTGACGTTTTTCCAATTGTAGGTCATATGCGGCGTGTCAGGGCTGCTAGTGAACTGCACGTCGATGTGGTACCTCAGCGCCGTGTTCTTCCTGCTGTACATTTCGGGCTCCATCAACTTCGGCTTCTTGAACACCTTCAGTGTCACCCTGTTCCCTACTTATGTTAAGTATGTGTATTTAATGTTACAATTATTATTTACGAGTACGTACTTCACTATGTTCTTCTGATTAATTTCGTTGCGAATCCAATGATAGTTAACTTTCCCCTGGGGCAAACTTGACCTTCACTGGTTGGGTTTTTATTGGCAGTCAAGCTGTAGATCCTGGCTACACAGGAGTTGCAGCGATGGGAACGAGAGGTAGGAACAGTCCCGTATTTACTTGCTTCATGAAAAATCAAGTCAAGGCAGGTATAATATCTTGCGAGACTCTTAGGAAAACATGTATTCCATTATGTAGGATGCAGGCTAAGAATTTCTTCGTTATGAATGAACAAAAAAAATTGATTCCACTACAAGAAAGTTGCTCTCAGCCTGATCTGACGGTTACCTTTGGTCATCAGTACTTATCAGAAGGGCAAGCGATAAGTGTTGAAAGATTAATGCTTAGAGATTTATTGTGGCTAAATGCCTCTTAATAATTTATTTTTTGTTTCCAGAGCGATGGCGGTCTGCCTAACCCTGATGGTGGGTCGGGGTAGTGCTGCGCTGGGCATCAACTTGCTGAAGGAGATGCTTAACACCAACTGCGAGGCGTCTTTCTACGTGTTCGGGAGCATTGCTTTATGTTAGTACCTACCTACACTCTAAACTCTCTGTTCTTTTTTAAGGGATTTGTTACAAATCCTATATCCGTTAAGCATGGGATGCAGCGCTGCGTAAATTCGGCAGATTTCTGCGCAGGCACTGGCAAGACAACGACACTCCAACGATGCTAGTGTGAAGTGTGAGAAAAGGTTTTACTTTTTTGCACCATGAGTGTTTTTTTATAGTGGTATCTATTTAAACTGACTAAAATTGACTTTATGATGTCGTTACAGTGGGTGCATTGCTTCAATGCTTTCTGCCGGGGACCAAACCAAAACAAAGAAGGTGCCCTGAGACTTGAAGAGGATCGTAATGTAGCAGAACGTGGAAAAAAGTATTGAAGTATTGAATTTATAGTGGTTCAGTGTAACCATTTTTGTGATCTGTCTTTGTCTGGTAGTCTGTAGTAGAATTTGTTGATTATTATTGGAATTTTTCATCAATCGTTAAAGAGACGATCGTTGTTATTTAATTTTAGTATCCAGAAGATTATGATGGGCACTCTACCCAAATCACGAAACTCTTCGTGCTTTTATTTTTGATGTCATAATTATGTTTGTGTATGATAATAAACGGCTTGATAACATAAATTTTTATTTTTACCCCTGCTTTCAAAATAAAGGTACCTAACTATTTAAAAAAAAAACTAGAAAGTAATCTATGATTTTAAGACGTAACCCTACTCATATTTAGGTTCCACTTATAGTTCCAAAATACTGAACTGTCCTGTGCATGACATTGACAGTGGGGCGCCACCGTCAATACCGGATCACTGGTTCCGATTTTTGCCATGTTGGAAACCATATAGTTGAACGATGTTAGCGCCCCCCTGTCATTGAGTTTGGTGAGACAGTTCAGCGTGGGTCATAAACTATACCTACTCCTTATAAACATCTGAAAGTCAAATTCTCGAGCGGAGGTTCTATCTTTCTAATTTTTTAATGCCACCTGGAGGGAGAAAAGTTTACTCAAGATAAAAACAACTCTGAAAATTCTCTGAAAAATAACTCTGAAAATTCTTACTCTCACTCTCCCTTCTGATGAGGTTTTCAGCATATAACAGTTCACCTCATGATGATAATAGGACTTGATTAGGATTGTTATGAAATTGTTGCCATAAAAAGCTGGCAAATGACTTGCATTATGCGAAAAAAATTGTGATAAAATTATTACACGCGCGAGGATTCCATTTACACAACTAAGATAAGCATAAAATGAATCTATTAGCAAATGTATATTAGATAATTTGATAAATATAATACAAATATTGTATTTTAGATAACTGATAAATATAATACAAATATATAAAAAAGGCATCATATTATGTCACTACTAGGCATCTATGTATCTACATACCTTAGGTTAGATTCAGACTTATTGGTCCAGACCAATAAAAAGTCAGTGAAAAACAGACTTTATTTAGCCTCACTCTGCGAACCACACCAGCTGGCAGTGGAGAGTGGAGTGGTTTATTCACAAAGAAAATAATGATGGATTCAACCTTCAATTTCTAAAACACGTACACAAAGGTTATACTTATACTATACCTACTTGTACTAGAGTCCGGCCGCGACTTCGTACGCGTGGACCCCGTTTTACTCCCTTAGGGTTTGAATTTTGCAAAATCCCGTCTTAGTGAGCACCTATGTTCTAAAAGGAACCTATTCAAAATTTGAGACTCCTAGCACTTGCAGTTTCTGCAATGAGATTTCGTGATTCACGATTTGACACCAGTATCTATTATACAGGTTGTCCCGTAATGTAACGTCAAGCCGGAACTGGGTGTTGAGGCAAGTTGTGCTGGTTATCAGAAAAATATAAAAAAAAATCTATGTGGCATATTTTAAAAATAATAGGCATTTAAAAAAAATCAAAAAATTCTACTCCAGGTGACGGTCCTTTTGCTCGTGTTGCCACAAATCTTCACTTTTTCCAAATTTTTTTTGTTGTTATGTAACCCTGAATAATGCTTCTCTAAATTGTTATCAAAATTACAAAACCAGCTGCTCCAGCTTGGATGAAAAAAATACATTAATCCCAAAAAAAAATTTCAAAATAAAAATTTTGCCTAGTTTAAACTGACTGTACTGAAAAAAAAATGTACCAACACGAACATTTGACATGATTTTTGTCTTGTCCATGTTCATTTTAAGACCCACTTGTTGAAAGGCTCTACGGAGGCCATGACTCCGATATCATCCCCGATATCGCGACTCCTTGGTCTTCTGTATAATCTGCCATAGCGTACCTGTGTGTGTACCAAAATACTAAAGCCTTTTCGGAAACAAGTTTGTTCGGAAGACTGGAAGTCGTCGAGTCTGCGAGCGAGATGATTCGTAAGGAATCTCGAAAACAGCTTGCAGCCTCTTAAGTGAGATGAGTCTATAATGCTATCACCACACTTCTGTGCCATGCCGGAGGCGTTTTTTCTTCGAGAATGACGGAATTAAACTGCTTCTGTAGAGCCTTTAGTACCGGCGAAGCTCAGCTATAATACCGTAACACCTGGTGCCTTGTTGTATTTCAGCTATTTGAGTGCCATTTTAATCGTGTACAAACTGACGTCCGATATAATATCTTCGGTATAGTGTCAGGTCAATCTGGCTCTTGGGTTTTGCAATATTTTTTTTATGTTTAAGGTTAAGAATAAAAATAAACAAAGAGACCCTGTGTTATGTATTTATTTGTTTTATTTAAATAAAATTAAAATAATATATAAAAATTAAGAATTTATTATAGTTCCTTATTAAAAAATTAAACATATTGATTAGGATTTTTGTTTTATTCCATTGGTATTTCAGACACATAAACCTAAAATGAACCATCTAACTAATAGACCAGCAATCAGATATCAAAACGTTTTAAGTATTTATTATATTGATTGTTGAAATACATTAGGTATTTCTTCATAATATCATCAATTCTAAGTTTGCGGAGCGATTTTTATGTTTGGAGATTCATTTCTCAATTCCGTGATTCATTTTCTCAATTCGGTGCTCTCTCAATTCGATGCTTAACATTTCTCATAAACCACTTCAAAATATTTAGTGACAATGCTATTTTTACATTCAGAATGGAGTAACATTATTTTTTTTGTATTGAAACTACTTAAAAAACTAAATATAAATTTTAGCACCGAATTGAGAAAAAATACACCGTACAGTAGAAATGCCCTAATACTATTATTTACGATTTGTCACCAGTATCTATAGAGAGGCCAAAGGACATTCGATTTTGATTCAATATTGTGATAGTTTTTCTATGTCCCTAAAACATTAGTTGCTACTTCATTCGAATATTAACATTGTCTGTTCTCTACCATGAAATCTAGTGGCTTTATATCGCTTAAGGCTACGCGCACAGCATAGAACCAAACTGAAAAAGTGGCATCATACAAATATGACACGAATCTCGTAAGCATTAGGTGTATATCTGATTGGGAGTTAGACTCGTCGTGTAATATACACCGTATGCCCCTGGTACCTATGAGGCTTCATTTTCGCGATTCTACCTACTCTTCTTTTCAGCCGTATCTAAAGCATGTAAAACACGAGGTCGGTATGTTAGTAGCCTTTAACACCCGTATTCACAAACGATGCTTGCTTAAGTGAAGCAGCAATGCTATGCAAAGTCGAACGCACAGCGTTCAATAGAGCTCTGTGATCGGTTCGTGTGTGTCACTCCGCCACTCAAGTATTGTTTATGAATAGGTTTTTGGGACCCTGTGCGTCCACGGGCACTGTGAGATCAGTAATGGTTGTGAATACGGGTGTTTGTCACGCTGCTAATTAATTTTCTTGCTATTTCTATTTGCTATTGATAACACCTGTTTTTAAGATGTCGGTAAGAACTGAAATTATCAGTCGGATCTAAAGGTGGAAGTTAGAATGTTCCGAAACTCGCAAATAAATGAGAATGGATAAACTTTAATCAAAATGTCGAAGTTGGAGAAAGTGCCGTTTGAGGAGGCAATGAACTTAACAGGTAAATAAATTCATTGCGCATATTAAATACTTCTTACTGCCAAATTGAATCACAAGAAATAAGTTACATTCATCCGTCAGAGAGGAATAATGTTGTGATAACTAACAACACTATCTGAAAAACTATTCTCTGACGAACAAGTAGGGTAAACCACCCAATTATTGGCACTTTAAGCAGCTACTTCACAAAACCGGTAAAATTTGCATGTAAAAATATGTTTTATCAAAGAAAAAAACATTTATATTGGTCTTTTAATCTTTGCAGAATATTATAAAGTACTTATCATTAATAAATTAAATCATTTATTCAATATAGTGTACCTTTTAAAAAAATACCTCAAAATACCAGTTGTTGGCATAGCCAAACCTTTTATTGGCAGTGATAATTACCTATTATTGGCACTGTTCTCGCAAGACTGAAAAATAGCTGCTAGGTCTTATGTAGAGGTTTTAAAGAGATTCATGATAGAAATAAACAAAATAAAATCCTTTGTTATAAGAAAAGTAAC
>NW_021134354.1:0-87464 GCF_004193835.3 Ostrinia furnacalis | reverse complement strand
AAAAATACTGTCTAAGGTCTGTAGCTAAAGGTCTACGCTGCAAGATGGAAGAATCTTCTACCCAAAAAGATGGCAGATGCAGCAGATGTCAACGGATTTAAAACTGGAGTTGATGTGACTCCTTGTAGACTTGAGTGTCTAGAGCGTCCCTCCTTCACCATGCGTAAGAATTTTCACAAAAATACTGTCTAAGGTCTGTAGCTAAAGGTCTACTAAGCTGTAAGATAGAAGAATCATATAGCCAAAAACATGGCAGATGCAGCAGATATCAACGGATTTAAAACTGGAGTTATTAGTTTAATAATTAACCACATGCAAAGCTTTGTGAATTGCAACAACTATAATTTATTATCCAAGCTCTAAATAATCGCTACTACGAGTACCTATTCATAAAATGTTTTTCCAATCGCTCAAGCTCCCGAGGATCTACCGATAGATCGGGTGACGTAATCTTGAAATTCTTTTAGCCGGCGCGGAACTTCCGGAAGGTCGGGTGACGCCACGCCTCTTTGAACCGTGTTTACTTTGGTAGTTAATTATAAATTTATTCGATTCTAAAATATATTCCAAAAATTTTGAAAGTTGTTTTAATTTGTATCACTTGGATATGATTTGTATTAGAAAGTGCTGTGATTGTGACGCTTGAACGGAAGGAAGTCAACCTAACCTAACCAACTGCGTATTTCTATACTGTGTAGCCGCGAGAGCTCTTTGGCGCGCTGTCTTCGGCGAAGTATTGCGCGCGCAGATTTTGACAGCGCGAAATACCTACTTTAGCAGAAATACCAAGCCTTAACGGAAAGGTTTTTACCCCAAAAATGTGTCTTTAGAAGGATCCAGAGTCACTTCTTCAAAAAATAGGTAGTTACGCTAGAGCCAACTTTTATGGCTATAAAACTGTTAAGTTGGGATTAATCGCTATCCATCTGTTAAAGAGGACACGTGAGATCATTATTTGGTTTTATAACCATAAAAATTGGTCTAATTGATCCCATAGGTGGGCCCAAAGTGAGNCAAACCTTTTATTGGCAGTGATAATTACCTATTATTGGCACTGTTCTCGCAAGACTGAAAAATAGCTGCTAGGTCTTATGTAGAGGTTTTAAAGAGATTCATGATAGAAATAAACAAAATAAAATCCTTTGTTATAAGAAAAGTAACTTTTATTTGTATAGGAACATACCATATCAGTTCAAACGCTTATATTTAAATATGGTTTTAAACTTTCCATAAACACTTTTATCAAATCTTCTTTTCTCTTCGGAAATACTTTTTTGCTACTGATTTTTATTTTATCCAATCAACAAAAAGCTGTTCTTTCTCGTCAGTTAAAATTGTGAACGGACCGGGCTTAGAGCGATGATCAGGATGTTTCAATCTGAATTGTATAGTAGACCGTGGTACCACTTTCAAAGCCTTTCAAAGGCTTATTCCACTAATCCCGGGGATTAGTGAACTTTTTATTCATTAATCCCCGCTAACGCCAATGGAGCTTATAATGGGGATTAATGAACTTTTTAGTTTATTTTATTTTTCTTTATTCAGAAAACTACGTTAAAAATAAAATACTAATGTATGAATCATGTACCTTCTATTTATTATTGGATAAGAACTCACTTATTGATTTGATTGATGATGAAATTGAAGCCTGATTACAAAGATATTAATTTACACCATTTTTATCTTGTTCATCTTGGCCAGGCCTGGCTCACTCCGCGCGGTACATCCGATAATTACCTACAGCGAAGCGCCCCGCCGGTGGGTATTATATCAGTCGAGTGTCACGCGCGCGCCCGTCAGGACGCTGGCGTGCGTTGTAGTATGATTATAATTCTATGATCGAAGTATTATTTAAAAATGGACATAAAGAGAAAGAAATATTGTGCGGCGTTCGGGTGTTTAAATTCGAAAAGAAATCTACCGGATTTATCTTTTTTTTTCGCTTCCCGAAGATGTTGAAAGGTATGTTGGCCATGTAGGTAATCAATAATTCTTAGGATAGTACAGGAACCTAACCTACTATGACTACTGCTCAGAATGCGTTCGTTCATTTCAGCCAAATGACGTCCACTGCTGGACAAAGGCCTCCTCCAAGGTTTTCCATAATGAATGCATACTTACCTACATACGTACCTCATTACAAATAAGTAGATTAATTATTTTTTCACTAGACAGCAACCCTAACAGCGTAAGAAGAGTTCAGAGGCACGCGATAGAAAGAGACAAAACTTGTAGGTGAATAAAATTGTAGGTACGTAGTGCTGTGCGAGCTGAATAAGGTAAGTGTTAATTTTTTTAAGTATTGTATCAGTCTTAAATTTAATTTGATTTGATAATAAAAATAATAAGTGAGTTCTTATCTAGTAATAAATAGAAGGTACCTGATTCTTACATGAGTATTTTATTTTTAACGTACTGGGGATTAATTAACTTTTTAGTTCATTAATCCCCATTGTAAACTCCATTGGCGTTAACGGGAATTAATGAACAAAAAGTTCACTAATCCCCGTTGACGGGGATTGTCAACGGGGATTAGTGGAATAAGACTTTGAAAGGCTTTGAAAGTGGCTGAAAAGATAATATTTTTTATTGGCACCTTTTTAACCAATGTTTGACACCCGTGCCAATAAATGGTTTTTATATAATTGGCAGTGGGCCAACATTTGGATTGGTGTATCCAAAACGTTAAAAAATATTTTAAATGCAATTTAAACTAAATTTTGAGAAAAACAAGGTATAATTTTTAATAAACTCAAATTATTTTAAATACCCTTTTATTGGCATGTGTGCCAATAAAATGGATAAACAGATTTTACGCATACCAAATGTTGGCACACCACAAATAATTAAAAGTTGGCGGTAAAATTATAAAATAATGTTTTAAAAAGGCAGTTAATATATTCAATAATAAGACAAAATGATTACGTATAGGGACAACAAAATAGATTTGCATTTTTTTAAAAGATTATGATAGCTCTTACCTTAGTAAAAAACGAATATTTCGTTTGTTTTTTTCGCACAGGTCGCGGTTTGTCAAACAAATGGTTGATGCGCCGCGATGTTTGAAAAAATAAAAAACGTGTGTAGCCAGTTGAGTAATAAATGATATTTATGTACAATCTCTACTAAAAAATATAAGGTTTGGCTACAAAAAACCTTAATTTTCTTAAAAAACTGGAGCATGCCAATAAATTGGTAGAGTGCCAATGATTGGGTGGTTTACCCTACCTAACTACGGGTATTAGCAATATCGCTGTTCATATGCGTGTGTGTACAAAAGACAGAAATATTAATAGAATGTTATAAAGAGTCATATTAATTTTCTCGGAAAACATTATACCTAAGTATCACATTACTCAGTTCACAAGACCTTTCCTTCTCACTCCTTATTTTAACCACTGCATCTCCTGTATAGCCAGGATCTACAACAGTCAACTAAACCACAACTAGCAAAAATTGCTGGGAGTCATAAAATAATTCGAAGTTTGTTTTCCTAACAAAAAAAACTGTCACTTTTTCTTATTCCAGGTTACGGCAAGTTCAACCTCCTGACCTTCATCGTCTGCAGCAGCATCGTGCTTAGCATGGACTTCGAGATCTTCTCGGTGGGCTACCTGGTGCCGGCCAGCGCCTGCGAGCTCGGCACCACGAGCGCACAGCAGGGACTCATGGCTGCGACGCCGGTTGTAGGTAAGTTTGATAACAATTTTATTGAATTTCGGGTAAGGATATGTTCGTAAAAAATAAACGCCCTTAGTGCATCATAATTGATAACATGTTTCTTATTTGACATTGGCAAAAGAACTAATCGGAATACCAGGACAGTGGTGATATACGAATACGAGCAACCTCTTAATACATTATATTGTAAGATCGCACTTTCTATCAGAAGGTATTGTCTTTCTTCACAATAATGCCAAATGTCACTAGACTTAACATCCCGTCGTCTGCTTTATTTAATCTTATAATACCAAAGTTCAGCCAAACCAACGCGATCAAACGCGATCAGCTGGCGTGTGACGATGGCGATCAGACTTAAATGTATTGATTGATCGTCATCGCGCTGCATGCCGGCTGATCGGCATTAGGGTTTAACATAGGCCTTTCAGATTCAAAGATTTACTTTACAAATACTTCGACCAATCTCATTCTGCCTATCAGGTATAATCGCGACGTCCCACATCTGGGGCTACCTGGCCGACACGCGCGGCCGCAAGAAGGTGCTATGCTTCTCCATGACGCTGAGCTTCGTGGCCAGTACTGCTGCTGCCTTCGCCCCGGATTGGATCACCTTCAGCGTGTTCAAGTTGATTTCTTCCACCTCGTAAGTATTTGTAAATGTTACAATAGATTGGATGCTAGAATCGAATGAGTGTTCTCACTTTTGGTCCTCCCTCAATTGACAAAGACTTCATGGTGATGGTGGTCATTCACTATCATGAACCTTTTGGTTTCTATTTTGAACAAAATTGTTTACAACTCGGCGACAACTTTATCGCTTGTTTGATATATCGTATTTATTTAAAGTGATTGCAATTTGGAGATCCATCTAGCAAACATGTTATTTTTTCTCTAAACCGTCTTCCATTAAAACTTTAACTTTCATTTAGTTTTTTTCTTCCAGAGTAGCGGGTGCCTTTGCTCTTGCGTTCACTTTGCTGAGCGAGTGCAACCCTGAAGCAAAGCGTGCTTTCTTGCTGGTACTCACTAGCACTATTTTCCTTTGCTCTAGTGGAATCATGGCAGGTACAAAAATCACCTTTCGTTTTATTTTGAACCATTAATATTTCATGAGAACCATAAAGATATTTTGTGAAAAGACCCTTTTCTAGGTCTTAATCTTCCTTCCCACTAATACATTGACTTTTAATTCTGCAGTGATAGCTTTGCCGGTCTTGCCTCTCAAGTTCTCATACTACATACCAGCCCTCGGCATCCACTTCAACTCCTGGCGACTTCTGAACCTGATCTACGGTTTTCCTAGCGCCATCAGCGCTTTCGGCCTTCTGTTTGCCTTAGAGAGTCCTAAGTTCTTATTGAGCGTGGGACAAGAGGACAAAGCATTGGATGTGTTGAGGACAATGTTTGTCATCAATAACAGAAAAAGCGGAGACGAATATCCGGTGAGAAAAATGAACTAAAGTCTTTCTAAAGAAAGATCTTGAAATTATTTGGTAAATGAAGAAGGCTAAATACGTATTTTGTATTTTTCCCAAAGATCAAGTCATTGGCACTCAACGAAGAGGAGGCGCCGACGGGAGTGACGGGTCTCTGGTCATCCATAGTCGCGCAGACGATACCACTGTTCAAGCCGCCCCTCCTGAAGAAGACTGTCCGTCATCTTCGTCATCACTTATCTTAGGTACTATATTTTCAAAATTACCCTTTGCATTCTGGACAACTGCTGCCTTATGATTAATATTACGTCTTTTTAGAATTTCCTCATTACCAGGAGAATACTGTTTGATTTTCCAGCATAAACCCGTACGTGATGTGGATGCCGTACATCGTAGATGGGTTCATGCGGTCAGTGCGGCGCGGGGAGGCCAATCTGACGTTTTGTGAACGCATCCGCGCCACTCACCATCTCAGTCACATGGACCAGGTAGTCTTATGACCTATAGGGTAACACTAACTTTGGTAAACAAGGTAGTCTTCTATTCTTCGTGAAAGTGAAACTAACTGTAGTATTTAGACTCATAAAATCTTAATGTATTCATAGAAATCTCAAGAAAACTGGTGACTCGTTCGTTCGTTCGTTTTAGCCCAAAGGCGTACACTGCTGGACAATGGCCTCCTCAAAGGTTGTCCACAAAGACCGGCCTTGTGCCGCTCGCATCCAGGCACCTCCGGCGACACTCAACAGTTCGTCGGTCCACCAAGTGGGAAGGCCTGCCCACACTACGTCTTCCAGCTCGTGACTCATTATTGATTTATTATTTACCATATTTTAGGTTGTTTGTTTATGTTACAGCTAGAAAATCAATGTGCTATGAATGAGTTTGCGATGACGATGGTCTTTGGTATCGGCGTAATTTTGGCAATTGGGAACACAATTGCTACCATCCTTGTCAACTATGTGAAGAAGAAGACAATGCTCATCGTTATACAGGTAGGAAGTTATTAGTTATCCAATATAGAGCTAAAGAAAATCAGAAATTGCTGAACAGTTGCTCAAATTGAAGTCAATTGAAGTTGAGGTATTAAAAAGCAAAAGATGCTGAAGCTGTTGGTTTAGTACGTCATGTTTTCAAATACTTGATGCATAAACAACTAGCTTACCAACTATCTCGGTGGGATCTTAATCTAAGGAGGAGCAGTCAGTCTACCAAAGGCTCGTGAAGATATTAAACCAAAATTATTCATATTCCAGGTCATGGCCGGCGTATCAGGGATCTTGTTGAATAGCACTTCTCTGTGGTTCCTGAGCGCTGGGCTGTTCCTGATGTTCGTCGCCGGCACCATCAACTTCGGATTCTTGTCTACCTTTACCGTTGAGATATTCCCTACTTATGTCAAGTATGGCCTGACTTTTCCTTTTTTCTATTCGACTCGACTTGCACTTTTATGAGTAAATAACGGTTAGGACTTAAGTAGCGAAGAAATCAGGAATCGAATCTATAATGTGAGCCCTAATCCTCCAATAAAAAATCAGACAATAAATACTTATATTCTCATGTGCTTCAATTAAGAAAAGATGTCCCTAGATGTAGGGGAGGTGAGCCCAAAGCGGGTATACCGCCCAAAGCGGGTAGCCTTCGTTATTCACGTATACAAGCCGATTGTGCACATGTGTGCGTTTCGTGGCAATGCCCGAACTCGTTTCGACACGAATCAGTTTGGCCGAAACATCGGCGACGCGTGGCGGAGCTCCGAGACGCGAATGTTTTTATTTGCCTGTTTCACAAAAAAATATCAAGATATGTGAATATGAATTACTTCATTCTGTTTAAAGTTGTGTTGAATCTGTTACTTGTGTATTATTTTGCATTAAATCAGCGTAGAATTCTTATTGTTTGAGCAACATTTCTGATAAAGATTTTGAGATTATTTTACAAAACGTGAAAAAGTATCTTTTGGGCAAAGCGGGTATGGGTAAAACGGGTAACCGCTTCTTATTCTTATTCTAATTATATATGGATACAAAAATGTCAGTTTCATAGGTAATTTTTGTTGTTTTGGCTGAACAAGAATCTGAATTGATAGAAGTCTTGTTTCACATGGATAATCTTTTTTTTGGTCTGACNATGTTGAGTATATTTGAGTACCTAAGGCTGCAGGGCAGACCCTTAAAAAATCATAATAATTATGAAAAATCACAATTTCTATCAGAACAATTTGTATGTCTTTCTTCACAATAATACCACAAATGTCGTGAGACGTAACATCGTCGCTTCGTCTGCTTTATTTAATCTTATAATATTAGAAAACTTAAACTGCATTAAGCTAAGTCTAATATAGGCCTTTCATATCAAGAAAATCCTCTACATATACTTCTACCTAAGTATGCATTGCATTCTATTCGCTGCCTTTCAGGTATAATCGCGACCTCCCACATCTGGGGCTACCTGGCCGACACGCGCGGCCGCAAGAAGGTGCTGTGCTTCTCCATGACCCTGAGCTTCGTGGCCAGTACTGCTGCTGCCTTCGCCCCGGATTGGATCACCTTCAGTGTGTTCAAGTTGATTTCTTCCACATCGTTAGTATTTGTAAATGTTATCATTTATCATTAATTACAATAGATTGGATGCTAGAATCGAACGATTGTTGTCTCATGGTGATGGTGGTCATTCACTATCATGAACCTTTTGGTTTCTATTTTGAACAAAATTGTTTACAACTCGGCGACAACTTTATCGCTTGTTTGATATATCGTATTTATTTAAAGTGATTGCAATTTGGAGATCCATCTAGCAAACATGTTATTTTTTCTCTAAACCATCTTCCATTAAAACTTTAACTTTCATTTAGTTTTTTTCTTCCAGAGTAGCGGGTGCCTTTGCTCTTGCGTTCACTTTGCTGAGCGAGTGCAACCCTGAAGCAAAGCGTGCTTTCTTGCTGATACTCACTAGCACTATTTTCCTTTGCTCTAGTGGAATCATGGCAGGTACAAAAATCACCTTTCGTTTTATTTTGAATGAGAACCATAAAGATATTTTGTGAAAAGACCCTTTTCTAGGTCTTATCTTCCTTCCTACTAATACATTGACTTTTAATTCTGCAGTGATAGCTTTGCCGGTCTTGCCTCTCAAGTTCTCATACTATATACCAGCCCTCGGCATCCACTTCAACTCCTGGCGACTTCTGAACCTGATCTACGGTTTTCCTAGCGCCATCGGCGCTTTCGGCCTTCTGTTTGCCTTAGAGAGTCCTAAGTTCTTTTTGAGCGTGGGACAAGAGGACAAAGCATTGGATGTGTTGAGGACAATGTTTGTTATCAATAACAGAAAAAGCGGAGACGAATATCCGGTGAGAAAAATGAACTTAAGTCTTTCTAAAGAAAGATCTTGAAATTATTTGGTAAATGAAGAAGGCTAAATACGTATTTTGTATTTTTCCCAAAGATCAAGTCATTGGCACTCAATGAAGAGGAGGCACCGACGGGAGTGACGGGTCTCTGGTCATCCATAGTCGCGCAGACGATACCACTGTTCAAGCCGCCCCTCCTGAAGAAGACTGTACTCATGTCTATCATCTTCGTCATCACTTATCTTAGGTAACCTAACTATATTTTCAAAATTACCCCATACATTTAGCTTCTTTGGAAAACTACTGCCTTACAAGCAATGCTTAAGCTTAAGTCTTACGATTATTATTACGTATTTTCAGAATGTCCTTTAGAGAATACTGTTCCATATTTCAGCATAAACCCGTACGTGATGTGGATGCCGTACATCGTAGATGGGTTCATGCGGTCAGTGCGGCGCGGGGAGGCCAATCTGACATTCTGCGAACGCATCCGCGCCACTCATCATCTCAGTCACATGGACCAGGTAGTTTTTCACATCTTTGTGAACGTACTGCTACTGACTCAAGAAATTAGTTTGCCATTTGATAAATCACAGCCGTCACAAACCGAAGATCTAACGTATTCCCAGAATGAGGGATATCGCTTTTTGCTAAAGTACTTCTACCGCTTCAGCGCTCACCAGCTGGCGTCACTCTCCTAGCTACTAGCAATATGTCAGGACCTTACTCTACAGTAGCGCCAACTGGTGAATCTGGTGATCACTAAAATGATAGTGCTTACATTACTTATCATATATTAAGTTTTTTGTTTATGTTACAGTTAGAAAATCAATGTGCTATGAATGAGTTTGCGATGACGATGGTCTTCGGTATCGGCGTGATTTTAGCAATTGGGAACACAATTGCTACCGTCCTTGTCAACTACGTGAAGAAGAAGACAATGCTCATAGTAATACAGGTAGGGAGTTATTAGGTAAAGATTAGAGATGTAAAAGAAAACAGAACATGTTGAGCAGTGTTCAACTGAACTCAGTTGTGGTACCAAGAAGCGAGAGATGCTGAAGCTGTTAGTTTATTCAATATGTTTTCTAATTGTTGATGCATAACATAAACCATCAATAATGACTTTCTTAGTCAGATATCTCGGTAAAAGCTTAATCAGGGCCCTCGCCCACGGCGTCTTGTCGCGCGTTTACCAGAATCGCTACCAACGCGCGTTTGTCACATTTGCAACGCACTCCAGAAGTGATGCCAACTGGCTACAAAAAGTCGCCGTGGGCGAGGGCCCTAAAAAGCAAGAGTCTGTCTACCAAAGGCTAGTGAAGATATTAAACCAAAATTATTCATATTCCAGGTCATGGCCGGCGTATCAGGGATCTTGTTGAACAACACTTCTCTGTGGTTCCTGAGCGCTGGGCTGTTCCTGATGTTCGTCGCCGGCACCATCAACTTCGGATTCTTGTCTACCTTCACCGTTGAGATATTCCCTACTTATGTCAAGTATGGCCTGACTTTTCCTATTTCCTATTCGACTCGACTTGCACTCTTATGAGTAAATAACGGTTAGGACTTAAGTAGCAAAGAAATCAGGAATCGAATGTGAGCCCAGTTAGCAATCCCTAATCCTCCAATAAAAAAGCAGACAATAAATAAATTCTCATGTGCTTCAATTAAGAAAAGATGTCCCTAGATGTATCTGTAAATAAACTTTTATTTTTTGCTAACTGGATTGCTAACTGGAATTATTAACTGGTATGGGCATGGGCTCACATTATAGATTCGATTCTTTGATTTCTTCGCTTCTTTCTTCTTGTTTGGGAATACATAGATCCCCAGATCTAGCGCCTATCTCGAAACTTAATTTTATTGTGTTTCTTGTTTCCAGAGCGATGGCTGTCTCCTTAACCTTGATGATGGGTCGAAGCAGTGCTGTGGCTGGCATCAATGTCTTGAAGGAGCTTCTAAACACCAACTGTGAGGCTTCCTTCTACGTGTTTGGGATCATTACTTTAGGTATCCATAAGAAACAAATTGTGTAAATTAATTTCCACCATGGACTTATTTTTCTCCTTTCTCAGCAGCAGTATTAACCCAGATCAAAACTATGGGACCATAATGACATTTCCCGTGGCCCATTTCAGGTTTTGCAGACAAGTGATCATAAGCGGTCTAAAAAAGATAGCTCCTATCTTAAATCTTTTTGTGCGAGTTGCAAAAACTTATCAAGCTCTTGAGCATACACAAGTGTTCGGCATGAATCACTCGGATGATGTTCCTTCAGAAATTCGCTGTAGCAAAATTATGGAGTGAACAATATAATATGATACCGATTTTTGTTCATAGTGGGCGCTGGTTTCTACTTTCTTCTGCCAGCGGAGGCGTCGCCGGCCAAGACAGCATCCAAAAACCGGCAGACTGTGCCGTGATGTGGACAAGACCTTTTCATTATCCGTCATCATCGAAGACGATGAAGTGATGACACTCTAATAATCCGCTTAAGCCTAGCTTGGATTCTAGGGTTTGAATAAAGTTTTGAGATTCAAAGGATTCTCTCACCCACCTTGGGAGCTTTGCATTTTTAGTTATCATAAATTTTATTGCTGTTCAATGAAATTTGTGATTTTTGTAATGCATTTTTATATCTGATTTTGTATAACATAAAATGAATATATTGCACGCATATTTTATTTCACCTGTTACCTATTTATACTAAAAAATGGAGACGATATGAATAGAAAGGGGTAAGGTTAAGGGAGTGACGCAATGCAACGCAACGCAACCCTGATTAGCGAATCCCACTCACACTTGACCAGAATTTATTTCAATTCAGACTGAATAACATTACAGTGTAAACAAACAAGACTTAGCTAGTTAATGATTTTGTAAGGTTGAAGGCAAATATCAAATAGGTGGCTTCTTCATTATCAATAATATAATAACTCGCAGTTACTCACGTAGTTAAGTCTCTTTCTATATCTAGTAACAACACGTTGAATAATTATTTACTGAAGGATTTCATGTAGCTATCATATTGGAGGATGCTTAGAAAGACATTTTTTGATAAAGTTCACCACACCTCTTAATTTATTTACTTATTAGAATATTATAATAAACTTGCAAGATAAGCATTCAGCTGATAGGAACAAAATTCACGAGTAGATAGATACCACACTTTAGAAAATGAAGTTAACATTGTACCTACTCGTATGCATGCTCAGTGGATGGATTGAATGAAAAAACGGAATTATTGAAATCAAATTTAAAGTTACAGGCATCAGGCATGTAGGATGATTCTGAAATGATAAGCGCAGGAGTCGTTATGGAAATCCTTGGGGAAGGCCTTTGTCCANAGGACATAGGATACTTTTTATCCCGTTCGAAATTTAAAAAAAAGTCTGCTTATTTATTGCCATTAAGGCGGAACAAAGTTCGCCGGGTCAGCTAGTTATCTATATATATAAAAGAAAGTCGTGTTAGTTACTCACTTATAACTCAAGAACGGCTGAACCGATTTAGCTGAAAATTGTCAGGGAGGTAGTTTAGAGCCAGGAGAAGGACATAGGATACTTTTTATCTCGTTCGAAATAAAAAAGTCTGCTCATTTATTACCATTAAGGCGGAACAAAGTTCGCCGGGTCAGCTAGTCAATAATATAATAACTCGCAGTTACTCACGTAGTTAAGTCAAATCAAATCAAATCAAATCAAATCAAATTTCTTTATTTGCGTAATTCCAGGTACATAAGTGGTCTCTTTCTATATCTAGTAACAACACGTTGAATAATTATTTACTGAAGGATTTCATGTAGCTATCATATTGGAGGATGCTTAGAAAGACATTTTTTGATAAAGTTCACCACACCTCTTAATTTATTTACTTATTAGAATATAATAAACTTGCAAGAAAAGCATTCAGTTGATAGGAACAAAATTCACGAGAAGACCACACTTTGGAAAATGAAGTTAACATTGTTCCTATGCAATATGCATGCTCAGTGGATGGACTGCCTGAAAAAACTGAATTATTGAAATCAAATTATAGTTACAGGCATGTAGGATGATTCTGAAATTATTAGCGCAGGAATCGTTATGGCAATTCTTGGGGAAGGCCTTTGTCCAGTAGTGGGCGTCATTTGACTGATACGACGAATAGTTTCAACGTTAGCATCGACTAAGAATACGGCTCTAAAAGCTTCCGATGTTTATCTTCTTTGCCATCATTAAAATCAAACGTAGATTGACGCCACATAGTCAAATATGTTTTATTCAATTGTTATGTTCGTATTATTGTTTCTTCAAGTCATTGTGTACGCACGTTCGTACACGTGAGGATTTGCACCATATTCTACTTTTACATTCAAATTATTCCATCCATTGTTTCAGAGGACACTCGCAAATAAAATTTTTCATTGGATCCTAAAAGTCCTAATAATTCTTCTTCGATGTGTTACGGCTAAAGATAGGTGTGAACATAAACTTAAGATTAGCCGGCTAAACTTAAGTTTATTTTCGACGAGGTGTTAATGTTACTTTCTTCTATCTTTAGCCGGCTAAACTTAAGTGTAACCGCAGGCCCTTGGCTAAAAATGTAGAAGGAAATGGAAAAGGAAACAACGTAATAATGTTTACTATTTTGACACGAAAACTTTATTAAAACATTATCACTTTCATTACACATACTTTTATGTACCTACTAGCTGACCCGGCGAACTTTGTTCCGCCTTAATGGCAANGCCCTCCGCCGGCCTGGCGCGCCCATAGAATACATTTTTAGCCGTTTCGTTTTGGCTAATGTGCACATTAGCCGGCTAAAGATGGAATATCACGACGCAAACTAACATGTTATCGAACTTTAGCTGCTTCTCGAAGATAAACTTAAGTTTAGCCGGCTAATCTTAAGTTTATGTTCACACCTATCTTTAACCGTAACAGATACATTTAATGCGTAACCGTACGGTAAAATTAGTTTATTGTAAAACGACGCACGGTAGCATTATCTATTCTACAGTAGAGACACACGCAGTTGTCTCACAGTGATCACTTACTCACTGAGACGTCCTTAGACACCTTTTAAATATTCTTCAAGTCACTCAACACTGTGGCCCACTGTACAACTAGATTGAGTTAACCGCTCAACTCCCTGGATTGCGACTCTCCCCCGCACTGACCCTCACACCTCCTGGCGTTCGTCCCGCGTCCGTACCAGAGCCAGACCTGTTCATCTCCGCGAGTTTACATCGAAAACAAAACACGCACGATGGCCCACCTACAGGATACTATTCGACAAGGCCTCACATACGAGCGAACATTGACTCACGCACGCGTATTCTTGTGTATGATGGAAGAAAATAAATAAAATGGTGCATGTACTAAATACTGTGCAGTATTTAACTGCCTAAGTAATAATAAAAACATAGAATGTACTTTTTTAAGTTGCCTCAAGACACTGAGAGGTAAATAAGTAGTTAATAATAATATTATTCATGATAATTCATGCTAAATCATGTATTTTCTCCGCCCTTTTCCGCAGTTTGGCACCTCACGTCACATTATTTTACCGAAGTCAGCCCTATAGCTTCGGCGCAGTGCCGACTGCCGATCACTGACGTTTGTCAACAAAATGGTGCTTGACTCTTGAGACAGGCTAAATTACACCATATTGTTAATGACATTGAGCATACATTTTTTAAATACCTTCGCGAAGTAAAACTTCTGTACGCAGTACTTATTATTATTCTGTGCCAGAGCGTCGACGTGACGTCATGGCTGCCAGATGCGCAGTTAACTCGAGCGGGTTGTAACTTGGCATTTTTACCCGTTAATAAACCAATTTCACTGACGTACCCTTCCAATTGCCAAGCTGATGACAATCTAAAGTCAGTGACGGTCAGATTTTTTAATTCAGCTTAAGTATAATTTTTACAGCACCGTACTGCACTGTCTCTGTCCAACAAATGGTCAACTGATGAAGATTGATTCTCAAAATTAAGTTCGCTCTGTAACCTATCTATATTACTATGTTATCATCATTTCAGCCATATGACGTCTACTGCTGAACATAGGGCTCCCCCATTATTTCCATAAAGACCGCTCCAGCGCCTTCCTGCTTGCTACCTTTATGAGGTCGTCGGTTCACCTTGTTGGTGGATGTCCTACGCTGCGCTGCAATATAATTAAATAACGACAATAGCACCTGAAGAAGACCTTCTCAATTTATCTCCACTATAAAGTTTGTTCAGCCAGATGTTTGCTGCTGAGATAACGCACGGTGTTTATAACGAGTATCCGAGATGAAACCGGGCTGACACTCTGGACCGATTGTAGTGGAAGGTTCGAATCTGTTAATTGTGACAGAAGTAGTAATTATGAAAGGGTGCAAAATGGGGAAGCTGGAGAAAGTGCCTTTTGAAGAGGCGCTGAACTTGACTGGTAAGTTTCTTAAATTATCCTTAAGTCATTTTAATAAAATCGACAATATTGAATACTTTCTTTAGAGAAATTATGTCTGAGGTTTTAGAAAAAATCGCCATTCCAGCAACGGCCTAAATTGTCATCCTAAAGCATCCTAAGCACAAAATTATCTAGGCAACTAATATTTGTATTTATTATCTCGTGATCAGATTGACTTGCCATGAAAACTAGTACAGTAAGTCACATTACATCAGACCCGAAACTTATGTCTAGGGTCTTCCATTTCATCATTCATTACATCCGTAGAATATGCGGTAGTCATAAATTCGCTCAAAATACAGTAGGACCTATTTCAACTCATCAAATGTGGCTCATGACCTGCAGCTCAGCAAGATGAGTATGCACCAATGTCACACATCAATGGCGACTCACAAAATCTGACGCCAAAATAATATCTTTCCTCTTGCTCCTTCCAGGGTACGGCAAGTTCAACATCCTGACCTTCATGCTCTGCGGCAGCATCATCATGGGGATGTCGTTCGAACTGTTCTCCGTGGCGTACCTGGTGCCAGCCAGCGCCTGCGAGCTCGACACCACCAGCGCACAGCAGGGACTCATGGCGGCCATGCCTCTTGTAGGTGAGCTGTAGAGGACGATTGATCCTCATTGGGTCTTATACACCCGTATTAACAAACTATGCGTGCTTAAGTGAAGCAGCAAATCGAACGCAGAGCGTTGAATAGAGCTCTGTTATTGGTTCGTGTGTGACCCTGTGCGTCCACGCGCACTGTGAGACCTCATGTGATGTTTGTGAATATGGGCGTCAGTCTTCACTGCAGGGACACCACGACCCTCTTATTGAGAGGAGAGCTAAAGGAGGATTTAAGTCACCTTTTACTACATTTACGCGAAGTTTAATAGCGAGTGGTATATTCGCCACACTTTACACCACATTGTGCAATACTTACAGTTTTAGCATTAGAATATAATAATTGTATTACTATCCATATTTAAATAAACATGACACTGCTATTTTTAAAACTAATAATTACGTCAGAACCAAAAGTAATGATAACAAAAATCTAAACTTAAACATCAACTTCTTTTTTGTTTATCAAACAAAAAACCATGACCGCGTCAGGACTGATAAACGATAAGAAACGGGTGGATCCTTATCTTCTATTACTAAAACTTTGTAATTATTACATTAGTGAGACAATAGGATCGACTCAAGCATTATTATACACATAATTAGATGTTTTACTTCATATCGCATGTATTTCACAACTTAAGCAAATCTACAACGCATCTAAGATAAAGCAAGCTTATGCAGAGGGTAATACAACTCAAAATAACCCCGTTTTGGGTTGTTGCAATCATCGGAATCTGCGTCAAAAACATTTTGAAAACTGTACTTTCCGAAAAACTAAATATACAAAAACCAGTCTTCGAAAATCAAAATTTTCAAAACCTAACAGCGAAAACTAGACTTCAAAAACCTAACTTTTTGAAAACCTAAATCTATCTCCTCTAAAACCTAACTTTTCGAAAACCCAACTCTTCGAAAACATGTCAGGGGCTGTACAATTGAAATAATATTACTACCTATTTTATATGATTTTACTATTTTATATGATTCACATGGATCCGAGAAAAATAACGGATACGTCATGCTTACACTGCTGAAACATAGGTTAACAGAATAGTGACCACTAGCACTGATGCATAAAATATCAGAACCGGGAATAGGTACTTCGGTATTTAATTAAAAAAACGAAACCTACTGAATTACATGAACACTGCCCAGACAGCTGATAGAACCTGGTATAAGTTTCAAATTCTGGTGGCAATATACCTATAGGTTAAATCCCTATAAAGGGTCTTATACATGTTTGCAGGTATAATCGCCACATCCCACTTCTGGGGTTACTTGGCGGACACGCGCGGGCGGAGGAAGGTGCTTTTCATCTCTATGGTCATGAGCTTCGTGGCCGGCGCCGCTTCTGCCTTCTCCCCGAACTGGATCACTTTTAGCGTGTGGAAGTTCATTTCTTCTGGCTCGTGAGTATCTACTGTCTTATGCTAGATTTTAGACCTCGACTGGAAGGTTCTTCAATAAGTATATTAAATTCTAAATTATATTAAATACAGTGTGGCAGGTGCCTTCGCCCTAGCCTTCACTTTGCTGAGCGAGTGCAACCCTGAGGCGAAGCTGTCTTCCCTGCTAGTACTTACTGGCACTGTCTTCTTTTGCTGCAATGGGGCTATGGCAGGTATGTATTACCTTAACCATAATTTGTATAATAACTTTTCTTCTGTTTAGTAAGCTCCTAATCACAATCACCCCTTAAAACTTGATTTTTTCTTTACAGTCATAGCCATCCCAATTCTTCCTCTCCAATTTTCGTACCACATACCAGTCCTCGACATCTACTTCAACTCCTGGCGACTCCTGGGTATCCTCTTCTGCATGCCCTGTGTCATCAGCGCTATTGGCCTTCTCTTTGCCTTCGAGAGCCCGAAGTTCTTTCTGAGTGTGGGGAAAGAGGACAAAGCCTTGGATACCCTGAGGAGTATGTTCGTGATCAACACTAAGAAAAGCAGTGATGAATTTCCTGTAAGTAACAAACCCAAACAAATTGACACCTTATTTCTCGTAATTGACTCTTATTTATTTTGTACGTATAGAACAACGCAGAACAACTAACATCAAGAAAATCACCTAACCTAAACCTGGTAAAATGCTACTGCTTTATTAGGCTGACTACCACCACGCTCTCTAGTTTGGATCCAACTAACTTTCAAACTAATATAAAACAAAGTCGCTTTCCGCTATCAGTCCCTATGTACTCGTATGCTTAAATCTTTAAACTACGCAATGGATTTCGATGCGGTTTTTTTTTATTAAATAATAGTGAAAGGGCCGCTAGTATCTGATAAATTATGTACAGAATGTTCCTAACTAAATCCACATTTCTTTTGTCGATAGGTGATGTCTTTGGCACTAAACGAAGACGACGCACCAGCAGCTGTGAAAGGTTTCTGGTCGTCCATAGTCACGCAGACCACGCCGCTGTTCAAAACGCCGCTCTTGAGGAACACCATACTGTTGTCCATCATCTTCGTCATCACTTATATTTGGTATGGCTTCTACCTTCTTTATAATTGGGTAGTAAAAAGATTCAGGGAGTAATGATTATTACAGCTCAGGTTAGTAGACCTTCATTATTGCAACACACGTAAGGACTAAGGAGGTAATCAATAACTGATATTCACGTTATAAATACCTGAGTAGTAGTTGAAAAGTTTATCTGAGTTTTGTTTCTTCTCGTTATGTTCCAAATTCTGAAAACGATATTTTCTAAATTAGCTTTGGTAAGAATATGCTAAGTGATGCTATTGGTGTATACTTTAAAAACACCTACAAAGGTAGCGGGAAGGCGCTAGATGCAGGCCACCACCAATCGCCCATTGTGAAAATCATTGGGGGAGGCCTATGTTCAGCAATGGACGTCCTATGGCTGAAATTGATAATGATAATGATACTTTAAAAAAAGTTAGAAACTAACTTACGTATTTTGTTTGACCCCATCCAGCTTACACCCCTACGTGGTGTGGTTGCCATACATCGTGGACGGGTTCATGCGCTCGGTGCAGCGCGGCGAGGAAGGCCTTACCTTGTGCCAGCGTCTCCAAGCCACGCAGAACATGACCACTGACGAGGTAAACAATTTCGCCATTATCAAGATTCATAATCACGTGTAGTATATTAATAGTCATTTATTTCAGAAAGCTAAAAGCCTTACCCCGCTCTTCCTTCATCCATCGCTGGGAATATCAGCTTCCCCAACCCTTCTGACTAGCGTGAAAAAAAAAGAAAAGTGACCATAATTCTGGACTTTGACTTTGTCAGCAACTGACTGACGAGTATAGACACGACTCTACCAACAACTACATTTTTACTCAAATTTATTACTCCGCCACATAGTCACATCATTATCAGTATGAGTAGAACAACAAGTACTCAGTTTTTAAACACAAAAATAACTGTTCACAGATGGAGAACAAATGTGCACTGAATGAGTTTGCGATAACCTTGGTGATGGGCATCTTCTTGGTGTTAGCCGTCGTCAACACGGGCATTTCTATTCTCATCAACTACGTCAGCAAGAAGAAGGTTCTTATCTTCATGCAGGTACGTACTTATAAAGAATCATTGCATAATTCAATGGTTGATCCTGATTCCTGAATGTTCTTAACTGTTGAGCTAGGAAGAAAGTTGTCCGAAATTAATTTCGCATCTTCAAAATTAATAGTCAGATGCATTTCAGAATACCACTCTTAAGTTATTGATGTCAAAATTACACGTTTAGTTTGACATTTACATACACGCACGTCGCACATTGCACATCCATGGAGTGAGAATCCAGACTAATTATCCCAAATGCATGTATTACCAAAAGATCATGAAGATACTTCTAGAGCCACACTAATGAACAATGAACATACATCTTCTGAACCACATTGCTTCATTGTACACCACGGCTGTACCTTTTAAACCAAGAATCTGCCATCAACATCTATTCATTCAATTCAATCAGCCTTCAAATTGTTTTTTTTTCAGGTCCTATGCGGGGTGTCAGGACTGCTGGTGAACAGCACAACGGTGTGGTTCCTGAACGCGATCTTCTTCATCATGTTCCTCTCAGGCATCATCAACTTCAACTGCTTGGCCTCTTTCAGTGTTGACATATTCCCTACTTATGTCAAGTGAGTATTTTATACTACGCTCTTAGATTATGCCATATACACTTTGTATTACGAGAAAAAGCTTAGCTGATGGCCGTTGGAACAGAAAAGTTTATCTACCTATATCTATACTAATATTATAAAGAGGAAAGATTTGTACCTATTTTTATATGTTTGTTTGTTTGTAATGAATAGGCTCAAAACCCACTGAACGGATTTTGATGAAACTTTACAGTATTATTGTTCATAATCCAGAATAACATATAGGCTATAATTTATGACGATCTGTGACAAACGAAATTTCACGCGTGCGAAGCCGCGGGCGGAAAGCTAGTCGAATATAAAACAAACCAAAGTGGAAGACTAGTGTANTGATATAAAATATTTGCTTATTAATGTTAAGCTACCCACGCTTTCACTTGTTTTTGAAGGAAGAGGTGAAAACTAAAAATTAAAAACTTAAATCCTTATAATTTTTCGATTAATGGGTTAAGCCCCAAATTTGAAGTATTTTTATCGATAAAATTGTCCCTAGATTTCGCCCTTAAAGTTTGATCACTACATGCCCGGACACACTGTATATATAGAAGATGTAGGTATTCAGAATTACAATTATTACAATAACAAAATATTAATTAGGTACTTAAAATAATATCTACCTAATCATTAAAATAAAATAATAAGGAACCATTTGGTCATTAAAGGATCTTCTGTAGGTATTTAAAATTACAAAATNCTAGTGTACATTATTTAGTCAAAGGCCGAAATGTTTGGGCTTTGACTAAGACTTCTAGTCAGACCTGAGGATTGACTAGTCAAACCTAGGAGTGCCGGAACTTCGAGGTTTGACTATAACATAAGCAGAGCTCCCATTCGGTGAACCGACAACCTAGTGGAGGTCGCGGGACACCACTTGGATGCGGGCAGCGCAGGACCAGTCTTGGAAATCCTAGAAAGAGGTCTTTTTCCAGCAGTGGAAAAACTTGGCTGAAACAACGAAAGATGTTTTCTTGAATTTTTCTTTCAGTGGAATTGATCTATCTTTCGTTCTTCCAGGGCGATGGCCGTCTGCCTAACCCTGATGGTGGGTCGAGGTAGCGCCGTGCTGGGCGTCAATATCCTGAAGGAGATGCTCAACACCAGCTGCGAGGCTTCCTTCTACGTGTTTGCAAGCATTGCTTTATGTAAGTCTTTACACAGTCCCCTTTTTCCTGATTTTCAACATGAAGTAAAGTCCTGTTAATTTTACAGCAACTTCAACGTTTGTCGCGTTTGATTTGTGGCTTAAATAAATAACTTCTCGTGAATTTCACATGTCTTTAAACTGCAAAGATAAAACTATTTGTTCCGAATCTAAAATGCTAGATATTTCGAGAAACGAAAGAAGTGAAAACTAAAAAATAGTACGCAAAACTGAAAGGACGTTTATGCTTCTAATTAAAAAGAGTTCTTTTGATCTTAATAACAGTAACTCTCTGAATAATGATCTTATTCACAGTGGGCGCAGGTCTCCAATTCCTCCTGCCAGAGCCACCCCAACGAAAGAAGTGCGCTGAAACTTGAAAAGGAATCAGAACTCTCCAGGCAGACCAGCTCCTGTGCCATGACAAGCAAATAGTTTTAAAGCATATTTGTTTTTATATCATGCTAAAAGTAAAACAAAACACGGTAGAAATGAAATGAAGGTTTTTTGATTAATGTTATTGATGTTGATAAATTTTAAAATACTCGAAGTAAGATGAAGTGTGTTGTTCGGTTGAGGGTTAGGTATAGTTTAATTATTATAAAGTAGATTTTAAATAAATTCTGTGATTTTATGCAAATGGTGTCTTTTTTATTCAAAACTATGACATTTTTCACTCAATTGAACCGGTGAATGTACAAAAATTGTCTCAAAATCATTTACACTCACATTTTCTCTTCAATCATGACGTAACAACGAAACAATTTTGGCGTATATTTCTCATTAATTGAGACCTCATTAAGTGGGTCTAGACAAAGTGCACATTTTAATCGCAAACCAGTCAAAAAGTGGTCGAAAAGCCTTTTTTTGTATGGAGTTTTGAAGGATTCGATCATAAAAAGCATTTTGTCTAGGGGGGCAGAGCTGACGTGTCTTCTAAAGCATGGAACTTTTGGGATGGTCAAGTTTGTTCAAGCCAGTTTATCTCGCTAATAAATCAAACCTAGTATCTACTTACTCTACATATCCAATTCTCTTTGCTCCTACAGATAATGTTATAGCATTTCAGTCAATTGGCAACTCAGAATAATGAGTAAGGTACTATCGGGGACTCTTCCGCCTGACCACTTTGTAGAAATTTTAGCGTAAGCGCATCGCTCCGGTCACGTGCTCACCCCGTCTCTAATTGGTTACGCATTTTACTATATTTTTACTACGACCAATAAGAGACAATCAGGGCTTAGGTTGCAATACGAAATACCATTGTGCACTTTATTGTCATAGGGTTAAGGTTTAAAACGAAATGTTTCTTTTTCTTCAATCTTTCTTAGTTTTAGGCTGAGTTGCACCATCTANTAGAGCTTGGTTTGCTAGGGCAAACATCTACAGTGGTGCGCCGACGCTGCTTAGACTCGAAACATGAATGAACGGGGGCGGAGCAAAATCGAGCGTGTGTGTGCAAACAATTTAGGCCCTTAAGGTGTCAAGGCGTTCGAGTCCCCGATAGTACAGTAATTTTCTGGCTTATGTAGCAAATAGGTATTTTCTGAATTTAAATACAAGTTTCAAGCTAACAAGGCGTCCGACTTTAGCAATGTTCATATTATAATTTATTTTCCAAATACCTACTTGTTTCGTATGAAAAATATCTGAAGCGCATTATAAAGTTAAGATCTCAATAACTTCTATAAAGTATCCTACNTAGTGTAAGCAGAGCTCCCATTCGGTGAACCGACAACCTAGTGGAGGTCGCGGGACAGCACTTGGATGCGGGCAGCGCAGGACCAGTCTTGGAAATCCTAGAAAGAGGTCTTTTTCCAGCAGTGGAAAAACTTGGCTGAAACAACGAAAGATGTTTTCTTGAATTTTTCCATAACTTTTGCAGTGGGACTGATCTATCTTTCGTTCTTCCAGGGCGATGGCCGTCTGCCTAACCCTGATGGTGGGCCGGGGCAGCGCTGTGCTGGGCGTAAACATCCTGAAGGAGATGCTGAACACCAGCTGCGAGGCTTCCTTCTACGTGTTTGCGAGCATTGCTTTATGTAAGTCTTTACACAGTCCCCTTTTTCCTGACTTTCAAAGTGAAGTGAAGTCCTGTTAATTTTACATCAACTTCAACGTTTGTCGCGTTTGATTTGTGGCTTATATACAAAATAACTTCTCGTGAATTTCACATGACGTGTCTTTAAACTACAAAGTTATAGTTGCTCTATTCCGAATCCGAATGTAAAATGCTAGAAATTTCGAAAAACGAAAGAAGTGAAAATAAGGAAGTTAAAAAACAGTCAGTACCTACGCAAAACTGAACGGACTTTTTATGCTTCTACCTAATTAGGAGTTTAATTTCTTTTGTTCCCAATAACAGTAATTCTCTTAATAATGATCTTATCCACAGTGGGTGCAGGTCTCCAATTCCTCCTGCCAGAGCCACCCCAACGAAAGAAGTGCGCTGAAACTTGAAAAGGAATCAGAACTCTCCAGGCAGACCAGCTCCTGTGCCATGACAAGCAAATAGTTTTATAGCATATTTGTTTTTATATCATGCTAAAAGTAAAACAAAACACGGTAGAAATGATAGCAGTTAAGAAAATATGAAGGTTGGTTGTTCATAATTTTGAAAAATACTCGAAGTAAGATGAAGTGTAAATAGTTCGGTTGAGGGTTACAGTTTAATTTATACTAAATTAGATACCAATTAAATTCTGTGATGTTATGCTAATGCTGTCTTTTTTATTCAAAACTATGACATTTTTAACCGGTGAATATACAAAAATTGTCTCAAAATCATTTACACTCACATTTTCTCTTCAATCATGACGTAACAACGAAACAATTTTGGCCTGCATTTCTCATTAATTGAGACCTCATTAAGTGGGTCTAGACAAAGTGCACATTTTAATCGCAAACCAGTCGAAAAGTGGTCGAAAAGCCTTTTTTTGTATGGAGTTTTGTCTAGGGGAGCAGAGCTGCCGTGTCTTCTAAAGCGTGTAACTTTTGGGATAGTCAAGTTTGTTCAAGCCAGTTTATCTCACTAATAAATCAAACCCAGTATCTACTTACTCTACATATCCAATTCTCTTTGCTCCTACTGATAATGTTATAGCATTTCAGTCAGTTGGCAACTCAGAATAATGAGTAAGGTACAGTAATTTTCTGGCTTATGTAGCAAATTTTCTGAATTTAAATACGAGTTTTAAGCTAAAAAACCATCAGACTTCAGCAATGTTCATATTGCAATTTATTTTCCACTAGCGGCCGCCCGCGACTTCGTACACGTGGATCCCGACCACTTTGGGTGGTTTCGTAAAATATTTTCTTAGCGGTTGCCAACGTCATAACATCTACCTGCATGCCTTTCAGCCCGATCCGTCCAGTGGTTTGGGCTGTGCGTTGATAGATCACTATGTCAGTCAGTCAGTCACTCACTTTTGAGTAATAGGTAATATTTAGATAGTATTTTCCAAATACTTTGTGAGTTTCGTATGAAAAATATCTGAAGCGCATTATAAAGTTAAGATCTCAATAATTTCTAGTATACTACGACCTACAGTATCAATAAAAATCGGATCAAACCAATGGACAAACGAGCTACGAGAATAGCCACAACAACGCCACCTATCGCAAAGGCCACGACGAGACGAGCCAGTAAATCACAATACGCCTTCCGCCGTCCGGTCGGAAGCGCTTTGTGATAGATAGCCTGCTAGGGCTGCCTCTGGGCGTCTATGATGGAATATAATGGTATATGGACAAAAAATAGGCATTTCAACCGACGCAAGTACCAAAGTAATTTAAGTGTATTTATAAAAGCGATAGGTCACTGATTGACTGACTCACTCATCACGAAATCTCAGAAATTACAAGTGCAGGAGTTTCAAAATTTTGCAGGGGGGTTCCTTCTAGAACGTAGGTGCTCAATAAGACGCGATTTTGCAAAATTCAACCCCAAAGGAGCTAAAACGGGATCCACGCGTACGAAGTCGCAGGCGGCCGCAAGTGGAATATAAAGGTATAATTTTATTATGGCACATCTGCCTTTCCAGTTTAAAAAATAGGTATTACAACCGACGCAAGTGCCAAAGTAAAACGAAAATAAAAGAATTTATTTACACGCTATTTAATAAGTAGGTAGTACCTATTCAAGTGTTCAATTAATATTGAATACAAACTTCATTTTAATAGAGGCGTTAATAAAATGATGTCTCTCAGCGCAAATTATTATCAGCCTGCTTTCATCATTTCAGCCACAGGACGTCCACTGCTGAACATAGGCCTCCCCCAATGCTTTCCATGTTGATCGATTGGTAGCGTCCTGCGTACAATACAAATACAAAAGACAATGCCGGAAATTGGCGTCTTTTTTTTTTCGCGCGGCCATCGACCAAACTTTGTTTTTTGATAACAAAATAGTGCAAGTTTTGTAAGAAATTGCAACAAAATATTGCGCTATTTTTTTATTGCGCTGATTCAGCTCCATACTGATGTCTGGAGCCTCTAATGGATGATATTGTTTGTTTACACATACAATCTCACTATTTGGTTGCAATTTCTTACAAAACTTTGCGCGCAAAAAGCAAATCTAGTATGAAAATCATCAAACTTCTAATGCTCGTAACTCAGTTCAGACTGAGTTTAGAGGTATACATGACATAGTAAGTTTGGTTTATTACACTATTTTGTAATCAAAAAACAAAGTTTAGTCGATGGCCGCGCGAAAAAAAAAAGACGCCACTTTCCATACAAAATCTGGCATTGCCATTTGTTACAGCCCTTAGGTCGAGGTGGCTATCGTCACGAGCTGACCTCCATATGTGAACGAACCCAACATGTCGGCAAAGAGTAATTTAAACATTAACTTAATCAGAAGGAAAAATTATGCAAATCACCTTATAGTCCTAAAATGCGAATTCATGAAATATTTCAAATGTATCTTATCATTACATTAGTCTATTTTTAGAAACAATCATAAATGTAATGTCATTTGTACCTTTTATCTTTATCTAAGTGATTGGCATTAATTTACATATTTATCGCTGTGATAATCGAAACATACTAAAATAATAAAAAGATCTAGATATACAAATAAATTATGTGTGACATTAAACCAGTCAATCTCATTCGAAGCCACAAGATAAAGCTAGTCATGTCACTCATGAGACATGGTGCTATAGATGGATTCATCCACGAAGACGCGCCCCACCATTCGTCCGTTAATGTTTGAGTGTTACACACACACTACAATAATGACGCTCGGATTGCTCGGATCAAACACCTCGCACCCCGCGCTTCCCTCGACCAAAAATTGGTGGGGCGCGTCTTTGTGGATGAAGCGATCTTAGGTACTCTATTCTATTCTATGCATAAAATAAAATTCCTCAATTTTGTGTTACATAACTTTTTTGTAGTCGCTTTGACTACGCCGTAGCAGTCTCGTAGTCATTTGACTATGGATGTCATAACTACGGTATATTTTGCGTATTATGTGTTTTCAGCTTCTGGTATAATGTAAGTGTAACCTTGAAGTTCAGTAGTAATATAACATTTATGTGCCCCAATTTTTGTCTTTATTGCTAACAACGGTATTATCAGTAAACTATGCGAATTCACATTTGTACGAAATTGTTGTTTAAATTATTTAGTTTACCGTAAAACGTTTCATTACCATACTGCCATTGCCATTTATAGGTCCTGGTGTACAGTTAACAACACATCTGACTCTTATATACTTTGCAAAAAACTGCTATTATTTACAACTGCTTTAGATGCTAAGCTACTGTATAGCTTGATGTGCTCTCGACTTTCCATCGTGGCCACAAGATAGATCACAAAGTAGGATAAAAAAAATTTGGAGTATTTTTTACCGAAAAATAAGGTATTAATATCCCCATAATCCGTTAGCACATATTCGTTTATCATCACCGTCCTATTGAGGTTAAGATATAATGAGAAGCTATAATGATCCAATATGAAAAGTTATTGTACTTGAGCACCAACTAACTCTAATGGATTTACCTAAAGACAAACGACACTTTTCTACAACTAAGTTATCAAAATGTACAAAATACTCGTGTAAAACGTGACTGAAGATAACAAACATGCCACGGAATCCTTACGCTACGTTACGTTAGAACCATTACGTTAGTACTTTTATTTCAGTAAATACATATTATTATGTACCTACTTATAAAATGTAGGTAAGCCGTCCGTAACTTTGCCTTTTAGCATTAGACGAGTTAATTTTACCATCGAACATTGTAATATGCAAAAGAATCTAAATAATAACTAAAAGGTGACTGACTGACTGACAGACATAGTGATCTATCAACGCACAGCCCACTGGACGGATCGGGCTGAAATTTGGCATGCAGATGTTATGACGTAGGCATCCGCTTAGAAAGGATTTTACGAAACTCCACCCCTAAGGGGGTAAAACGGGATCCACCGTACGAAGTCGCGGGCAGCCGCTGGTGTTTAATAAATTCCACGCGTACGAAGTCACGGGTAGAGTTAGTTATTATAAAAAGACGTGATGTCAGAACTTTCACGTCATAATGACCGTAATGAGTACACCTGCAGGCGACAGGCGACACGTAGAGGTCTAGAGGTCTAGATCTAGTCTGGCCCAATTTATTCTGCAGAGGGCGCGGCCCCAGCTAACTAGGCCAACAGCCAACAGCCAGCGTATCATGCACACATGCATCCTAGAAAGTGTGGAGGTGGCATCCGTAATTGGCCCTATACAATGGCTCGGGGACAATTTAGACTGCAGGTACAGGTGGGTATTTAGAGGGGCGCGGCCATTGTGGAATCTAGGACGTCATGGACACACGCATTCAGGAAGTTTGGAGAAGACGTTGATAATACCTAACACTTAGATGAAACGTCTCAATGTTTATTTGTTTTATTCACAACAAGAAAGCTTTTGACCTGCATCTCATCTGATGGAAAGTGATCAGAAATCCTGAACCACAGAGGAACTGGCATCATACCTCTAACTGCCGGAACGCAACAATGTTTTTAACATTGTTAATATGGCGACAGACTTAAGTAAGATGGTGGTAGCTAGCCAGGTGGACTTAGAGAACATTCCTAAATAATCATTTTTCCATTAAAATCCACAGATTAATTTTAAGATAAGCACAAGCAAACACTTGCAGCGAGGGACTTTAATAAAATATGCAGTGATGACCATGTTATGCAAATTAACATTCAAAAAGTTTTGGAAACCCTGCTGAATTATGAATTATCCCTATGGCGCGCATGCAACTCTCACATAGATCTACGAAGTGACAGTTTATTTTTAGAGAGCTAAAATGGCTTTGATAATTTCAGTAATCCGGAAATATTGTTAAGAATATGGATGTTATGAAAAAGTTATTCGTGATTTCATGATGACTAATTAATATTATCAATAAATACTAGTTAAAAATAGAACAGCTTAACTAAATAATGCCATTCTAAAAATATGTATGAATGAAGATTAATCATTGATAACAAAACTATGTACGAGTATGTTACCATAATAAATCATTCTTTTTGAATATTAATTTATTTTAATCGATCGTCCGCTGTCAGAATCGTAAGTATTATGCTTGCTTCATCATCATAATCAACAGTCATTTAGTTTCCATTCCACTACAGGAACATGATTCACTCTACTTGATACAAGTAACTGGCCACTAAATTTTACGTTAGCAAGATAACAAAAAAAATTTTTTTCTTTCTTTTCACGCGCGTTATAAACTGCTTTGATTTTTTTTTTTTAATAATTTATATCTTACAACCGGTCAACATCCTTTTTGCCATATCCATTCTCCTTCATAACTCGTGCCCGTTTGATCCTCTTAATCCAGTTAGGGGGAGTTCACACTTGACCGCGTGGACGCGACATTTGATTAACACCTGTCATTGTGTAATCCGTGTGGACGGTTCCTCATCAGCCCGTTAATCAGGTTAGGAAAATCCGCGAATGACGTCATTTATACGCATTACCTAAACTCGATTTGTTTTTTATTGAAACGTACTAAATATTCAAAGCGATTTGTTGTTTGAAGTATGTTACGAATAGGTATTATTTTATCCTACAAGTATGTTGATGTTTAAAACTGCTTTGATATAGCTTCCTTGTTGAGAAATTCTATAAGTGCTCATTGCCCAAAATCATCTGCTAGCTATGGGATTTGAACGTGGTAATCATTAGAGTAGATGACGTTAAAGACCGATCCACGAGGCCCCCTTGTTCCTACGAAGCGACGGTAATTGCGAAAAAAGCTTTAGATTACTTCTAAATAGTACTTGTTAATGGATTAGCCATTTAAGTATAGGTTTTTTTCTTTAATAACCACCGCCTGTAATTAAAAGAAATGGAAAACATCCCTTAAATGTAAGAAACTAAGTTGCTAGAGTCATGTTTCCAAACGTTAATAATTTCAGTCCAGTTTATCTTTATTGTTGACATAAAAAGGTACTTAAAGTAGGTACCTACTTCATGTTACGAAAATAATCATTAGTGGCGATAATAGGGCAATATTATTGTTATGATCGATTTATCAATTTACATGTCTCTACAAGTACGTCTCTACGAATAAGTACTAGACGTGAAGAGCCAAGATTTTCAGGAATTAAACGCAGTGAGAGGTGGCATGGCACAATAAGTACCTACCTAAGTCTATTACTTAGGTACCTACTACTATTAGAACTAAAATTGTCATTTTTGTACCAGTTTTTGCCCACGACTTTACGTGGATTTCAGCCTGAAAATTTTACGAGCGCGCGAAACGTTCAGAGAACCGCTTGCTGTAACATTCTATGGGAGAGTCTTATGTCAAGCAGTGGATTTCTAGAAGCTGTTGATGATAACTAATAACGATAATGTTGTTATGTGCGATTGAGTCTGCACTCAGTGGGACTCTATACGACTTGGAGCGACTCTACGCGCATGATCTCGAGCACAAAACAATCTGCCACGTGACCCAGTGCCAATCTAGCATAAAATATCAATAAAATAAAGGTATTATACCATATCTCCTTTTCTTAAGCCACATTTTGCTGTACAGTAAATTTGAATTTATTTTGTCACGTTAGATGGAACTTTCAGTATGTGTTTCATACTTCGACATGCGTTTGAGCATATACAATAGAAATTCATGATAATTATGGTTGACTTAATCGATACACTTCAGTTAAGTTTTCACATACAAAAATATATTTTTGTGATCGTTCTAGAAATCTAGACCAAACGTACAAATTCCAACGCTTTATTGTTAAATAATATGCTGTAATCTTGAATTATGATTCGCATATAAAAACAACGGCCCTGCGTGCCCACACAACTGCACGCAGGAAGATTTAATGAAGGCCACTGACAACGCCACCCTTGTGGCGGAGTTTTGGGCTGATGTGTAGGTTTTTTGACGACTCGACAAGAAGAAAATATAAAAACATGGCTCTCTTTACTGCACTCGGGTTATAAATGAATGTCACTCGACACTAATTGCAGACACGCACTTATGACCGACATGGAAGCGCAGAGGTGAATCAACCGATTGCCTTGGAAAGGGCGCCGAGACAAACGCATGGGACATAATACAAAAAGGAAGAGTAGACTTACATCCTGGACAATTGCGAAACAGATTGGAAGACATACAACACCTTTTAAAATGTTGGCTTTGTATCATTAAGTATACAATCGTATAGATCTTCTTCTCATATCCTAGGCGCAGACCACCGATTTTTCGTCGGCCGATAGTTTAGTCGGGCAGTTATTCAGTATGGGCTTGTTTGTATGGAAGTGCGCACATTACGCCGATTTGCTATCGGCCGATTCTTCATACAAATTAAAATAGGGCCCAACTAAAAGTCGGTGGTCTGCGCCTAGGCTTATCCTTTGGGAATATAACAAACTTTTTCAGAGTTTAGGGGTCATCGAAAGGTTTCTGATGCCTTAAAATGCGTTCCGAAAACGACAAATTGGCGAACAAAACCACTCATAATAGCTTTTATAATATTGAAAAAAAGCTCATGAAACACAAAAAGGCAAATGTAGATATACAGCTTGGAATATAAGTAATCGCATATTTTATGCTGCGCTAATCGAGCCTGCGCTTGACCAGTCGTCGTATTAAACAATTATTAATTAAAATTATACTATATTTAGCCAAACATTTTGAAATTATAATAAATATGTTTTACATAAGGCAATAAATAATTTGTCTTTATTATTCATGATGAATGAACCTTCAAAAGGTCAATAAAGTCATTCAAGTAGTCTACGATATTGTGTGACTAAGCATTGTAGTCTAGCATAGAGTGACCTTACCGGGACCTACTGTACGTCTATTTGTGTCTATGACAGTCAGGAAACACGTGAACGGATATATCGACAATATAGAGTCTAAAATAAATTGTACCTACCCTAGTAAACCTGCTGTATGTTCTGCCGAATGATGGTAGAGCAAGATAAAGATCAGTTATTATTTAAGATAATGATAAAATGCGTAAGAAAAGATATAAAACAACTGAAACTATAAACTACTCATATAATTAATTCTAGTATGAAAAATTAATAATAAAAAGGTAACAATAAAATTCCTATTAATTTATCACAAAATTCTAGTTGTAAATTAAACAGATTTTCTTTTCAAGAACGAAATCGTGCATAATTTAGGTAGTGAAGAAAACCCAGTTACAGAGCTAGGTTTTGTAATATCTAATCATTGAAAGAATGACGTTGTGGGCATTTGAGCTAGTCGTCATCATCATCATCATTTCAGGCTATGGCAGTCCACTGCTGGACTTAATAGCACGCGGAAGAAGGACTAAAGAACGCCAAATAGCATGCACTATCTTCCTTAGGTACTTAGTTCATTAGGTTCATATGAAATGGAGCATTTATACAGAAATCATGATAGTAGATTAGTAGTAATCATAGTAGTAGATAGTATAAAAGTTTAAAGTGGTAAGTTAGAAGTCACGCACCATTTAAAAAAAACGGGATACGTCTCAGTCATGGCCTCTATACGCAAAACGCCTGTGCTGGTAGGTAGCACTTTGCGCGCTATATTCATTCCACGTATTTTGTGGGCATGGCACACACCTCACACTTATCTTGAGACTCCTTGACATTTGTTGAGCAAATTAAACACACGATAAACGAATTTATAGAACATAAATCAAACTGACGAAAATTCCGACGACTATCTGAATCTCGGACAACAAAACTTATCTTTGGCAAATTAGCAAAATATCATAGAGCTTAGTTTTGATTCATTACACGCGCCATATCGAACTAGAATTGAGACTATTCCCGTCACTAGTTTAGCAATCCTGTAAAGCCTCCTATTAACACTAGCCTATTCACCAATATAAATCCTAAACAGTGAAGGTTAAGTTAATCTAATGACCAACAACTAAATTAATCAGAATAGTAATTATTTACCTTGGAAACTGTGTATACTTCCGAGATTATAAAGTAGGTATTCGACACTACAGAATCCACCACATCACCAACCATTATCGACTGATAAAAAAGGTCGAAACCCAAAAAAAAACACTAGTTATCTGTTTATTAAGTTTTCATACAGGATTAAATAGAATAAGTGCAGCTTCCTTAATAAAAATAAACAGCTCTACATAAATCGACATCCCTAGTGTGATTTTTATTAGAAAATTAGGAGTGACCTGCGCATAACGCGAACTCGACAAAGTTCATGGGACACACAGTCCTGCAGAATGGCAAACAAAAATGCTATACGTTACACAGACAAAAATTAAATGTTGTTAAAAATCCAATAAAATATTTCGGAAGAAGATAAAAATAAACTGTAGAATACGATGCCCGAAGAGTAAGTAACGGCCTTCACTCACTGTCAAAATCAAGTTTACGCATTACCCTATCTGGCATGGTCATCGCAAGCGTCGTGGGCGTAATTAGTTACATGACTTATTTTATTATTACAATTATGTATATTATTCACTTTTCGTCCCAATCATCTCTTCAAAATAAAGTAAAATAAAATAACTTACAGGCACAGACTACCATTATTCCAACTTATGTATGCGAGTCATTTCTACTAGTATTTAAGTATGTAATCTGTAAGTCTAGATATTAGCACGTCACTACCTTGTTTAATATACCACGCAATTTTGTATACCCATTCTTATAAGATACACTATACAAGAATGCATGGTAAATTCAGTGAACTGCTCCTGAATCGAATGTACCTACTACTGCTATTTCTATTTATTTATATTAACCGGCAGACAGTGGTGACTGAGTTTGTTGCGGCGCTTCTTCTCAGCACTTGCCAAATGTTGGTCTCGAAGCGCTGGTAGGGTAAAAAGATTATGAGACATGTAGAGGCTCCTTAAGAGCAAAATGACGATTTTTAAGAACTATTTATTAGTCTAAACAAATAAAGAAATTTTGACTTTGACTTTGACTTTGACCAATAAAGTTCGCTTAAGCTCACTAGTTTCTCTAATCGAATCGAAACTTGCAAGAGAATTTGCTATCTTCTTTGTAAAATTCAAAGTTCAATAATTAAAACGTAATTGATAAAGTGCTCACGTAATTTTACTTTATATCGAAACCAGACTAATATATCTGATGATAAAAATATAACATTCTAATAATCATTGCAAATCTTATCGTATTCAATTACCAGACGTAATGTATTTATGGAACTTTGAATTTTAATGGCTTACTTGTTCTATTATTTGTATTTAAAAGTTGGTAGTTTAACTAGAGTTCACCTAATCTAACTAACTATTAGCCCCGGTTCAGACACACGCGATAACCAGGCGATTTCTGGATGGTTCTCAGATGCACTAAAACCGTAACCGTGTGATTACGGTTTACCTTAGTGGTCACTTATGCTCTACTCTACCAACGCTTTACGTTTTTCATTGGCCTATTTACTAATTTTCATGTTTCTTAATGATCGATTTCAATCAATTTACATCGATTGAGAATTGAGATTGAAGAGCAATGTAGTGTTACTTTGCTTACCTAAAAATCGATTCAGGTTCGGATAATTTGTAAATAATATGTGCCCTAATGTACAAGGTGGTCATTAACAAATTCATGAGCATTAACAAAGTACCTTTAAACAGTAGCAGTTATCAAACAATTGTTCCTTCCGTTATGTATCGATTAATCAGTGAATTTTATAATCAATCTCAAGCATCGGCCGGAAAAGCAGACCTTCGCGCTTGCCAATTTTCCCGCCAATACCGCACGCCTGAGGTGGGCTACCACAGATAAATTCAATGTTCAACCCGCGCGGGCGGCCACAGACGCGTGGCGCGAAAACTTTTCTTTTTTAAAAACAAAAAATGTATAAAAAGTTGCCAGTGCGTGGTCAAGGCGCAGTTGGCGCGAAAGGGTGCGAGTGTGCAAGTCGACTTTAAAAAGTTTTCAATAAAAAGTTTAATTCAAAATAAATAAAAATAAAAAATGGTTTCGACTGTGATTGTTTTGTTAAGTTTGACAGGTGAGCTAATTAAACGATTGTGTTATGTGCAAGTTCAAAATTACAACATAAAGTAAATAATATCTTAATTCTACGTGAGTACATAAATATTTACTAAGTTCATTGAACAAGTCAATTAAAATAATTAATCATTAACTTAACGGGCAATAACTTCAACATCAAAAAGTTGCAGTTATTATTTTATTACTATTAAAGCAAGTAATTAAACTGCTAGCAATACTTAACTGCTTACAAACTTAGTGATAACAGTGAAAAGAAAAACACAACATCGCGTTGAGTTATTTAACTATAAATTACTGTTCCGGACCATTTCCACTAAATTAATCAAAATTTCGGAAAAAATGAATGCTGGCTCTTTCCTTGCACAAAGGCTAGTATTGCTATCCAGCTAGGAAATGCAGCCAGCATCCTCGCCTCTTTGCCTCGCGGACACGTTTTTATTTTTGAGTACCTAAACAATAGTTGTTCCGGCGTTTCTTCTCAGCACTTGCCATTATGTTTGTCTCGAAGCGCTGGTAGGGCCCAAAAGATAAGGAGACAAATGTAAAGTGCCCCATAAGGGCTACCTTTTCTTTTTTATTATTTACCTACTATANCGACCAGTGACTCATGGCGTATTTCAAATCCGCATTAGACTCTACTTTGAAACAATTAAACTTAATGAAAACTCTTTGGTTTTATTTGTATTCAATTTTTAACTTGGAAAATTTTCGCTGGAAACCCTTTACAACGTAACCTCACTTCAAAACTTCAAAAGAGTGTGACAATACCGCGTCCGTTCAAGTCTGATTGGAACCATGAGTGCATCAGATTCACTCCCGAAGATATCGGAACGATAAACGTCCCCATCTTATTCACGTATTTTTGATATTCGGTTTGGCCGAAGCTTCGGCTGGTTTTTGGCCGAAAACGAAAATATGGCCGAATGACCATTTTTTGGCCGAAAATGGCCGAAAACGAAAACGAAAACGAATATTCGGTCGGTCACTAAAAATAGTGAATGTTACAAAGAATAAATACGTAGCGCAATGGAAACATCTCACGATCTTTGTTAGTCTATATATATAAAAATGAAACCCGTTTCGCGTTGTCACGGCATCACGTGTGAACGGCTGAACCGATTTCGATAATTCTTTTTTTTTAATGTTTGTGGAAGTCCAAGGATGGTTCTTACGGAAAAAAATATTAAGAAAATCTCTACGCTAAGGCGGTACGAAGTTCGCCGGGTCAGCTAGTAATTGATAAAAATGTTTGCTTGGACTTAGTTTTGATTAAGAAAGTTACTTAGCCATAACTACCCAAATTAGGTAAACATAATGATGTCTAATAACTTATCCGTTTTGTCGTCAAAAAGGTAAGAAAAGCTCTGTGACATTCTATTATTCGGTATGATAAAAAAAGAGAAATAATTTAGAATTTGTGGAAGTGGTTAAATTGTGGTTATTAATGGTGAAATTGCCCTAAAATATAAAAAAAACATGGTAACATTTTTGCAAGAAGATGAAAACATTGACTACATTTTTTTTTCCAGAAGGTTAAAGCTTAATTAAACAAGCCATCTCAGAATCTTTATTTAATCATATTTTGAAATTATTAATAGAATATAATCGATTATAAAACACTTTTAGGCAGTGCAATAACTACCAAAAAAAAGATAAATTATGTGTTATCCAAAATCATTTAAAAAGGCAAGATTATTTATCTTATTCGCGCTTTCTCTCCGGCAGGTTTATCCGTCGCCAGAGATTGGTCTCATCATGGTAAGTACCTAAAATTATTTACTAAAATTACATAGGCAAAAATAAATACATAGATACCTACCTTGATATTTTGGAATTATTTTCTATACTAGTGTCCCATTTTTTGCTAGTTAGTATTTTTACTTAGGCTGGGTTGCACCATCTTACTTTAACTTTGACAAACGTCAGAAATCTGTCAAACTCCATACAAAATACACCGGTTATCGATAAAGTTACGGTCAAAGTTAGGTGGTCCAACTCAGCCTTAGTATTTGCATGCCATAATATTGTTAAAATGTGAGAATAATTATTTTGTTCAAGTCTTCATTTTCATTTTTGGTTCTTCGTTACAAAACAAAATACCTATTTCAATTCTCTGAACCAAATGTTTCTTAAACAATACAAGAAATAAGATATCAGTTTCGCGATATCCGATTGTTTAAAAAGAAAAATAAATATTGGTTTTCATTTCTAAAGATAGTGAGCAATCAAGACTTTTACTAAAGCTGTAAATAAATAATTAATCAACTTTAAAGGAAAATGACAGGATGCACATTGCACGTTCTATACAAATGACAAATTATCATACTTGCATAATATTATCAAAATAAAATACCCTAAATTATTTTCTTACGTTCCGATCTTCTCTCCCTTTTTATAGAGTATCCATCCATGTACCTACGAGTATGCTGAAACTGTGTGAAAACCTAGTAAAAGTTATTTTTGTTTTACACAGACTACTGTGTTAGTGTTTATACAACTTACACCTAAGTACCCTCCTCCATCTCACTTGAGAAAAGATTCCAGCCCGTGTTGAAGCCTAAGTGGGAATCGAGTTTTAAGTGACGAACCTAAGTAGACATAAACATTTTACACGGCGAGGAATCATCTAGATCTAGACCAGTGTTTATTAATGGGGATCTGTTTTCTGCAGCCTTATCTAAGGACCATTTAACAAGCATAAATAAATGCCACCAAATGTCTCGTAAGCGAAATTTATTGCAGCTTTCTACTAAAGAAGGTTCTTAAAATTTTGCTTGATTTACAAGCACATTAGTAGAGCTACCTCCCCTATCAGTTCGATTCACCCATTCTGGGACACCCTGTATAAATTAGACTAATATAGAGTAATGTTTTATCGATATGCATTATGAGCACGTGCGCCAATCGATCAGCAGACCGCAAGCTCTTATCAGATCTCGATTATACCTAAACGCATTCGATTTGATAATGAGATTAAATAAGAAATAATCTTCGTGCATCATTAATTTCCTACATCCACTAATTGGGGTTTAAGCTGATAAAATCGGTCTGAAGGTCTTCAAATTACTTATGCCCGTATTCACACACAAACGATGCTTGCTTAAGTGAAGCAGCAAATCGAAAACACAGAGCGTAGAAAAGAGCGTGATAGAGCTCTGTGATTGGATCGTGTGTCACCCTGTGCGTCCACGCGCACTGTGAGATCTCATAGTAATCTTTGTGAATACGGGCGTTAAGATCGTTTATCCCTTCTTATATGTATAAAGTTATATATTTACAGCTGAAAAGTCAAGAAAAACTACAAATCTGTAACTTTCTCCGGAGCCCTCGTTACTTATTCTTTATTATCTTTTTCTAGTATTCAGTATTTCTTTCACTTTCACTCATTTCAATACTGTATTTAGTTTGACCGCATACTAATCCCTTAAATTCTTTGTTAACTTTTTTTGAGGAGATCAAACCCGCGACCTTTGGTGCTGTATCGGAGTAAGCTGTCTTTACTTTTTACTGACAGCATATTTTTGATTGCGGTTTGGTTATAATGAATCAGTATTTTGTAGACTATTTTGCTACATACATAGGTCTCGTTAGTGGTGGACATTTGGACCAAACTCCATACATTTTTGGTCATTGTCCTTTTTAAACTAAAATATAGTATTAAGTACACTATCGAAATCATAAATAATTGCAAAAAAATAAAAAATTGAGTTTGAAGTTTACATTACCTATTTACCATGTCTACCATGACTTTGAACTTTCTCGATAACATTTGTAATCAAATCTATAGATAAATAAATACTGAAGCTCAATGACCATAGATAAGGATCTCGTAATAAAGACATGACGACAGAAAGACGCGTCGCGAGATAACGCGGGTCTTGGGCAAATAGTCTATGGCCTACCTACTGACATTGTGTACCTACTTATTTGCCTATGAAGTGTACACAATTATTCTTTAGATGGAATATTTTTAATAAGTATTTCACGATAACGCTTTCTAATTTTACAATTATAAATAATCATATTTCTTGTTATACATTATTACAACAAGAAAAAAACATTAGTTATTATTATTATTGTTATTACAACAACTCATAATTTTCTCGTAGGTGGTAACAATAGTTTTTCTTCTTTGCACTTTTCCAAAGTAATTAGAACTTTTCCACAAATCAGTAGAACTTTTCTATATCCCCGAAGACTAATACAGTATAATCATAGCAAACATAAGGCTATTGTTATAATAACCCATAATATTCTCAAACGATTCGCTCATGTAGCTATGTAGCCCAGGTGTACTACCTACGACTACGAGTATACAATACACTCGGGAATAGATATGCATGCGTTAGATATAAATATTGAATCGGTGTCGTTTCATATACGGATCAGCCTTTAAATAAAGAACATTTCAATGAAGTCAGTTTGGGACTAGTGGCGCAATGTAAAATTTCCAAGGATATTAAAAAATGCTGAATTTGGACAGAATACAAAAGAATACTAGGTACTCGTTCTATACCATCCTGTTACTCCTGCTATACATACTGCGTTTATTCCAGACGAAGACGCTTGGCCGGGTCAGTGCGGAGTGGGTAAGGAACAGTCCCCCATCAACATCGTACCCCATGAGAGCCTGCCAGACCCCCACGAAGCACACATCAGGGGCCCGCTGGTCTACCGGGGCTACGGCGATGTTGAAGTGAGAGCGAGGAACACTGGGTACAAAGGTAAGGGGTTAGAGCTTATTTTTAGAGATGAAACGGATAGTTGTTTGGCCGGATACCGGATACCGGATATCCGGCCAGCTGCTAGGCCGGATAGCCGGATATCCGGCGGCCGGATAGTTGGCCCATTGTCTCGTTGCATGTCGTGACGAGTATAGTGACGCACAGGTGCTTCGAACGCGATCAGTGGGTCTATTAGTAGAATAGACTAGTCACACTTTTGGAAAATCGAATCCGTCCGAATAGAATGTCAGATTTTGCCACTTGTCTAGGGGGCAGATCAATTTAATTTCGGCTGCAATCGTGAGTGTGTGATTGAATAGCGAAAATTTAACTATACTGGTCATCACAAAAATCGGCCCACCTACGTTTTACAGGAAAACTCGTTTCTACTGACACAGTCATGGTGCCCCAAATATATTGGTGTTATTTGAAAGCCCAATAAATATCCTTAAGAAAAACACATTTAATTTCTTAATAAACGATTAACATAAACGCGATATACCTACAATAAATGTAACTTGAAAAAAGACCTCACTTTGGGCTCACCTCTGGGATCAATTAGACCAATTTTTATGGTTATAAAACCAAATAATGATCTCACGTGTCCTTTTTAACAGATGGATAGCGATTAATCCCAACTTAACAGTTTTATAGCCATAAAAGTCGGCTCAAGCGTAACTACCTATTTTTTGAAGAAGTGACTCTGAATTCTTCTACAGACACATTTTTGGGGTAAAACCCTTTCCTTTAATAAAATGAAGTTTAGAACTAGGCTTTTAAATGGTGCCAATATTGGTGGGAAGTGGGGATGCATTTACGTTTGAAAGTGCTTGTCGCGGGAGGGTCGATCTTTGTGATGACCAGTGTAGTTGCATCATGTCATCAGGCCATCAGTGAAAAATAAATCGCCTATTTTATTTGGCAATATTTCGACATTTAACAGATATTTCCTATTTATCNCGTATTCACAAATGATGCTTGCTTAAGTTAAGCAGCAAATCGAACGCACAGCGTAGAATAGAGCGTGATAGAGCTCTGTGATTGGATCGTGTGTCACCCTGTGCGTCCACGCGTACTGTGAGACCTCATAGTAATGTTTGTGAATACGGGCGTTAAGATCGTTTATCCCTTATTATATGTATAAAGTTATATTTTTAAAGCAGAAATGTCAAGAAAAACTACAAATCTGTAACTTTCTCCGGAGCCCTCGTTACTTATTCTTTATTATCTTTTTCTAGTATTCAGTATTTCTTTCACTTTCACTCATTTCAATACTGTATTTAGTTTGACCGCATACTAATCCCTTAAATTCTTTGTTAACTTTTTTTGAGGAGATCAAACCCGCGACCTTTGGTGCTGTATCGGAGTAAGCTGTATTCTCAAACAACACCCAAATTTTCAAACTAAAATACAGTATTATGTACACTATCGAAATAATAAATTATTGCAAAAAATTAAAAAATAGAGTTTGAAGTTTACATTACCCATTTATAATGTCTACCATGACTTTGAACTTTCTTGATAACACCTTGTAATCAAATCTATAGATAAATAAATAGTGAAGCTCAATGACCATAGATAAGGATCTCCTAATAAAGACATGACGACAGAAAGACGCTTCGCAAGATAACGCGGGTCTTGGGCAAATAGTCTATGGCCTACCTACTGACATTGTGTACTTATTTGCCTATGAAGTGTAGGTACACAATTATTCTTTAGATGGAATATTTTTAATAAGTATTTCACGATAACGCTTTTTAATTTACTTATATAATTAATAATATTTCTTGTTATAAATTATTATAACAAGAAAAAAACATTATTTATTATTGTTATTACAACAACTCGTAATTTTCTCGTAGTAACAATAGTTTTTCTTCTTTGCACTTCTCCAAAGTACCTAATTAGAACTTTTCCACAAATCAGCAGAACTTTTCTATACCTCCGAAGACTAATCTATCATAGCAAATATAAGGCTATTGTTATAATGACCCATATTCTCAAACAACACGCTCATATTGTAGGTGTATGCAGCCAAGTGTACTTACTACCTTAAACACACTCGGGAATAGATTATACCGTACATTAAATTAAAAATATTGAAAGTTTTCGGTGTCGTTTCATAATACGGATCAACTCTTTGGACACAAGATAAGAGCCTAAGTAAAGAACATTTCAATGAAGTCAGTTTGGGACTAGTGGCGCAGTGTAAAATTTCCAAGGATATTAAAAAATGCTGAATTTGGGCAGAATACAAAAGAATACTAGGTACTCGTTCTATACCATCCTGTTACTCCTGCTATACACACTGCGTTTATTCCAGACGAAGACGCTTGGCCGGGTCAGTGCGGGGTGGGTAAGGAACAGTCCCCCATAAACATCGTACCCCATGAGAGCCTGCCTGACCCCCACGAAGCGCACATCAGGGGCCCGCTGGTCTACCGGGGCTACGGGGATGTTGAAGTGAGAGCGAGGAACACTGGGTACAAAGGTAAGGGGTTAGAGCTTATTTTCTCTTGCTTGATTGCTGGACAAAGGACAGTTGAAGTCCATTAGAAGAACACTTATTTTCCATTCCTTCTTAACTATAGGTCCTCATAACTGATGCTTACTGTCCGCGGTGTATATCTTTAATTTAAAGTGATTTAAACCTTCCTTTTGACCTTGACTGACTTCGAACTACTACACTATGTTCTTTTGATTAATTTCATTGCGGGTCGAATGAAAGTTTAACTTTCCGCCGGACGAACTTGACTAAACTCTGATTTTTAATTCGACGGAATTTTGACATTTCAGAAGTGTTGTCAACATTGAAACATTCCCACTAAGAATGGAGAGCATTTTCACAAATTAAAAAATAATCCTTTCTTGAATTTAAGGTTTCACTTGAAAAACTAAGGCTTAAAAATGTACTGATCATTTCAAAATGGTTATTTGAATTTTTATTATCATATTATGGAAGTTACAAAAAAATTGGGAAATTATTTTTCTATTACTGGAATCCCTGCCCAATAATCCATGGGTTACAAACCTTTTTTATGAAAATCCTTTTGTTAATAAAATCTTAGCTTCATAAAATAATCAATTTAACAAGATGCCAATTTTATAATCCAAGTTGATTATGATGACGACAATTATGATTGATGATCAAAACATATTTTCGTTCATGTTAATATGTTGTTTTACTGTGTTAAAAACACGTTTTTTTCTATTTAATCTCTAAAATGTACATAATAATTAGTGTACATTGAATTCACAATGCAAACAATAGTTCATTCTTGTAAGTTGTACTTGATGAAATTTAATTTAATATTATTTATTATTAATTCTAAGCAAAAAAGGCTTATTACATCTGAATTGTCAAAAAATGACAGCTGTCAGAATTCCGTCGAATTAAAAATCGGACTATAGTTGGATTCTTATTGGCGGTCAAGCTGTAGATCCTGGCTACACAGGAGATGCAGTGGTGGGAACGAGAGGTGGGAATTGTCCCGTTCCTTCTCAACCAAAAGACTGGGGACAAAGATCTCCCCCAAGGATTTCCACAACCAATCTTGTGACCTTTAAAATTACAACGGCATTTTTATAACATGCAATAATTAATTTAATTTGAAAGCTCACCAATATTTCATAGAAAAACTATGTATTAAAGTAAGATTATGGCTTACTTCAGCAATTTGATATACCTAAGCCTATCATAAAAATAAATAGGTACGAGGGCTGCACTAAAAGTATCGGGAATGGAATAGTTCCACTGTTCCAGTCATATTAAAATCTATTTAATTGCAAACTCCAGCGTTTTAAAAATCGTATACCATTTATTTATTTAAAAAAAGATTCTCGGTCGTATCACAAGGTCTTGTCAAACTTGTNTTAATGTATTCAATTTTATTAATAGGAAATTGTCGTTTTTTTTTTAATATCCGGTATCCGGCCGGATAGTGAGTTACTATCCGGTATCCGGCCGGATAGTAAATTAGGGCCGGATATCCGGCCTACCGGATAGTTGCCGGATATCCGTTTCATCTCTACTTATTTTCCCTTGCTTCTCAGGCAAAAGATTGCTGGACAAAGGACAGTTGAAGTCCATGGGAGGAACACTTATTGTCCATTCCTTCTCAGCTATAGGCCCCCATAATTAATGCTTACTGTCCGCGGTGTATGTCTTTTCTTTATCCATCGGTGTATGGTTTTGTCACCTTGACGAACTTCGGTTATGTTCTTCTGATTAATATCGTTGCGGGTCCAATGAAAGTTTAACTTTCCGCGGGACAAACTTGACCTTCACTAGTCGGGTTTTTATTGACGATCAAGATCACAGGAGTTGCATCGATGGGAACGAGAAGTGGAAATTGTCCCGTTGGGAAGTCAAAAGACTGGGGACAAAGATCTCCCCCAAGGATTTCCACAACCAATCTTGTGATCCCAGCATGAAGAGGCCTATGTACCTTTAAAACTACAACGGCATGTTATACCAATGTACTAGCATTTGAACAATTGAATTTGAAAGCTCACAGAAACCTATATTTCATAGAAAATTGAATTAAGTAAAGCTTATGGCTTATTTATATAGACTCTTCAGCAATTTGATAAAAGCCTATCATAAAAATAAATAGTTGGTATCTATGACGACACTCATATCAGTCGAGTGATAGGAAAAGACATACGTAATAGAGTACCTATGACTTCACATTTTTATCTAGTATTTTAAATACTAGATTAATAGAATTAGATTAAAGTAATTTGAGCTTAAACTATTAGGCCGATCAATCCACAATAATTATAAATTGAATTTCCCTAACAAGCAAATGATGATCAGCAATAATGATCGCTAGAAGAAGAATATCTTTAGGGAAAACAATTATTTTTAAACGTAGTTAATAAAAAAGTCTGTGCAAAGAAGACAAGGCTTTTAATCACAAACCTATATCTATTTCATTCTAAAATAATTCTCAAAGGTTTAATAAACATGGCCCGTGAATTTTCCAATAATTAAAATCCAACCAATCACAAGCTCTATCTATCGTACTTAATTGAGTTTTGAGCTCTAGCATTTGATAGTACGACGGTCGAATTTTCATCTACCGTACTAAATTAAGTTTCAATTCAGTTTTGAACTGTAGTATTTGATGGTAGTGTTTCTAATACTTAGCACTATTACTACTTACTATTATTACTTATTTTCTAACACTGTGCACTAAATCTCGAGTATGTAAAACTAGCTGTTTGTGATGCATATATTTGAGAAAGGTGACAGGTATTAAAGTGAAAATTATGCGCCAATTACCTAGTTTGCTAGCGCTAAGCTTTTCAAACCTTTTTGCCTTTTTTATCCAAAAAGCGACACTGTTCGACAAACCGAGATCAACAGTGAGCTATCACCTACTTTATGGCGATTATCTGAGTATTAAAATATCTTGTCAGTAGTATTTTAGATGTATAAAATTTGGTCTAGAACATTGGTTCCCAAACTTATTTGAGACGCGACCCCCTTTAAAGGCCTTTGCGCCTCCCCTGGGGTCGCGCGTGACTTTGGGAACCAATGGTCTAGAGTTTAATTTTGACAGAAGTTGCCCTTTTTTTTAAGATTATTATCAATTTGTATTGCACAAATTACTGATAGTCCCGTTAGCCCCTCGTGATAAGCTAAATAAGCTTGTGTTACGAGTGGGCTCACCACAATAGTCGAGCGGCGGTGGGATTCGAACCCGCGTTTATCGGATCCCGAGTCGGCCAGTCCGACCACTTCACCGCTGGGCTATCGTGACTAAAAATAACTTTCGTTTACATCAGTGTAAACCCAAAAAAACTTAAATACAATGAATTAGTTACAAGTATTGCATCAAACTTGTAGATAGTAAACTAGCCCGCTATCACCCTTGTTGATTACCTATTCGTACAAATGGGTACATTGCAAATCAACCTGTATATTTAATTTACGTAAATATGTTATTCCATAATCTAAATCCAGCAAAAATATATTGAAACTGACATTGCTTTATAACAAACCAGTATGTAAAATAACAAATAATGATACCGCATTATGTACAACATTTATTACTACATAACAGTTATGTATGTAGGTTTAGAATTACAATACGATCGCATTGCATTTCCTTTGAAATATGAGAAAATGGAGAAAGGTTTTACTCGTTTGTTTTGCAGGCTTTTTGCTTCCTGTTGCGAGATTTTTTCATAACATCCATCATTAAGATCATTTATCATATTCTTTTATGCGTTTGCTCGTAATCGCGAAACAGTAAATATTAGCTGAAGTTGTCCTTTGTTAGATATTCCATTGCTGAAATGATGGTGAAAATGGTGGTTTAACATTTTAAAAAATCAGTCTTGAAATTCTTGAAGACGTCTTTGTTTAATTAAAATTAAATCATCACCTGGAAACGAGAATTGAGAAAATCCTTGGGACGCCTTTGTCAGTAGACGTCTTTTGGTTGAAACGAGCGGAAGATGTAGACTGCCACAAATAAAATGAAACAATATGAATGTGTGTTGCACAACCCGATCGAGCTAACCTCGTTGGAATGCGACTCTCCCTCCTAGCACTCACCCGCACACCTCCCCTTGTTCACCCCGTCCGTAACAGAGTGTCGATGTGCATCATGGCTGCACAGGTGCTCAGTTAACTCGACCGTTTATGCGCAAAATGCCAAATTCGCAAATTGTTAAGCGGTCGCAATCTGCCAGATTCTCACTTTGTCAAATTCGCAAAATGTCCAATGCGCAAATTGTCAAATTCGCCAAATGTCAAGTTTAAAAAATGACACGTTGTTCAGGATTTAATAATAAAAATCAAGTACCTACATAATTAATTGGCAGAACTTTTAATCATTAAAANAAGATATTAGAATATTTGCAGTGGAACAAAAAGTGATGGTGAGACATGAGAAAATCATTGGTCTTTGCCAATTATGTACTTTGGGCTTTGTGGCAGGTTGTGGCGAGTTTAAACGCTTTGTTTAAAATCTGAATTAAAACTTTTATCTGATTCCGATATTACGATATTGGGTCGCTCAATATCGGAATTGAAATATCGGATCTCGCAGTCCGAGATTCCGATATTACGAGATTCCGAGATTCCGATATTCATGCCCTAGTTGATAGCCCAATAAAATAAATAAATAAATAAATAAGTATAGAGATGGAAGACTTTGAAAATAGACTAAAGGCGAATATTTTGTAAAATCAAGAAAATAAAATGGAAGGGAAAGAAAATAGGGTGTAGGTAATTAAGAATGTGAATAAGTACCTAATCATAATAAGTTTCAGATAGGCTTTATCATAGTAAGTAAGTATNTAATCATTAAAATGTTAAGGTTTCTTTTAAATATGAAACCATAAAACCGTAATATAAAGACATTTTTAAAACTTGACATTTTGCGAATTTGACAATTTGCGCATTTGACATTTTGTGAATTTGGCAATTTGCGAATTTGACAAAGTGAGAATCTGGCACATTGCGACCGCTTGACAATTTGTGAATTTGACAATTTGCGCATAAACGAACTCGACTCGTGGTGTAACTGTTGTTTTTGATGCAGTTCGCTGGGCTGTGGAACCGGGCACTCCCGCGCCGGTGCTGTCGGGCGGCCCGCTGCGCGACAACTACACCTTCGCCGAGGTGCACTTCCACTGGCTCTCGGAGCACGCAATCAACGGACTCAAGTACGTAACCACTAGTTACAGTCCGTAGAGAGTGGGTTACAGTCCAGGCACAGTGCTGGCACTCCCGCGCCTGCTGTCGGGCGGCCGCTGAGCGACACATACACCTTCGCCGAGGTGCACTTCCACTGGCTCTCGGAGCACACCATCAACGGGCTCTAAGTACGTAACCACTAGCTACCAGTCCGTAGCAAGTGGGCTACAGTCCGGGCACAGTGCCGGGCACTCCCACGCCTGCTGTCGGGCGGCCCGCTGCGCGATAACTACACCTTCGCCGAAGTTCACTTCCACTGGCTCTCGGAGCACGCCATCAACGGGCTCAAGTAAGTTACCATCTTACCATAAGGCTGGTCTCCACCAAGACGGAGCGGAGCGGAGTAAAGCGGAGAAGTGTCGGGCCGTCCGACCGACCGTCAAATTCTATACAATTTGATAGCGGCGGCGGCGCGGCGCGGAGCGGAGCTGTGCGGAGCGGAATTAATAATTAGTTATTCAAAACACTTCTCCGCTCTGCTCCGCTCCACTCCGCCTTGTTGAAAACCGGGCCTATAAGATCAGGAGTTATTCTCTATTAACTCCTGATATTGGTGTGACATCGAAGAAATTCTGTATTACGTATAATCAGTGCCAGATTAAGACTAGGAAATGCCCTGCAATCCACACCTGTCTGCCCAGCTCCTCGTACCTAGTCTCCTAAGTCTAATGCAGCCATGTCCGCAGGTACCCCATGGAGATCCACTTTGTGCACCTGAAGACTGGACTCAACTTCGACCAGGCGCTGCAGCAGCGGGATGGAGTCGCCGTCGTCGGAGTACTGGTCCAGGTATACAGAAAAACAACAGCTGAACTTTTAATCTATAAAAGCGAAAGGTCACTGATTGACTGACTCACTCATCACGAAATCTCAGAAACTACAAGTGCGTAGGAGTCTCAAATTTTGCATGGGGGTTCCTTTAAGAACGTATGTGCTCACTAAGAACGGATTTTACGAAACTCCACCCCTAAGGGGCTAAGACGGGATCCACGCATGTCTTTAATAAAACATTGCGTTTAAACTGCTCAATAAGTTATAGAGATGGAAGACTTTGAAAATAGACTAAGGGCTGATTTTTCAATCGTCGGATAACTTTTAACTGAAGAATAAGTTTGACACATTGACAGTTTCAGTATGGGAAATATGTCAACATGACAAGTTTATTCTGCAGTTAAAAGATATCTGACGGTTGAAAAATCAGCCCTAAAGGCGAATATTTTGTAAAATCAAGAAAATAAAATGGAAGGGAAAGAAAATACGGTGTAGGCCAGCGGTTCCCAAACTTATTTTGTCTACTGCCCACTTTGAGAATAAATTCTTTTTAGCGGCCCCATTAAATTTTCAAGAGTCAAATGCTCAGTTGGTGTCTAAGAAACCTCCTAAGTAGATGAAATTACAAATGGCCTACCACCAATTTTTTCCGGGGTCTCTTACCGCCCCCCTTTAAGCCTGCAGCGCCCACAAGGGGGCGTTATCGCCCACTTTGGGAAAGACTGGTGTAGGCAATTAAGAATGTGAATAAGTACATAATCATAATAAGTTTCACATAGGCTTTATCGTAGTAGGTAAGTATTACCTACCAGACGCTATCTAACTAATAACTTAGATTCTATCTGCCAGACATCTCTATCCAAGATCTGTTTAGGTAAATATAATAGTTCCTAGAAGTGATGAGTAATTTTCAGAAAATTGTTAAATAATAGAAGTAGGTATTTTCCTTCTATTTTTGTCGGTAATCAACAAGTCACCTTTTTAAGCTCTACTTAGTTCTTGATTAGAATTAATTAATTAATTAGAGTGACAATTGGAATAGTAGAAAATCTGTCTCTACATTTCTTAAACGACAACTTAAAAAAAATTCGTTTACAAGGTTTCTCGACTTAATAAGAAGATTGGAACCTCCATTTAAGCAAAAATGCCTGTGTTTGGAGGGGCCGCTCTTCCATACACGTAGTTATAGAATTATTAAACCTTAAATATATGAATCATTATACTTTGTGTCCTGAAAAGCAATTTATATCACTCTTTAGATATCTGTACAAAGGTGTTTTATGAATCATTTCTTCGTAACCTAATCGACTTGTTTTCCCTAGGTGGGTCCCATAGGAGAAACCAGTGTGCTGGAAGAACTGCTACCAGCAATGGATTACATAGTTAATCCATCCAACGAAGACTCGCCCACTTTCAACGTAGACCTCACGTAAGTAAAATTAATTGAAACTACATTATTATTTTTGTTGACTAGTTCAGCATAATACTCGTAATTAAAACAGGTCGTTAAAGTAAGAAGTCAACGAAAACCGATAGATTTTATTGATCGCCAAAGGTAACTATTGAAAATCGGAAAACCAGTTAGGTACTTTACTTCTTGCATCTTGTGATATGTAACTGCAGATTGATGCCTGTATTGGAATGAGGCACAGTAACAGACGCTAAAATATCATTGACGCACAAAATCATATCCAGTGACAATAAAGATAGTCAAAACTCTTGTTAGAAGGTACCTTTATTAAGGACAGGGTCCTAAAACGTATGTCCAATCGAATTAGACGGATCATTGTGGACGGCCTGAAAGAAGAGGAAGCGCCGAATACAACCACAATGATCTTCGGACATGCTTGAGTAGCAACAGATAATGCCGTAGATACCGACCGTGGTGCTATTTTTAAGGCTGTTACATTTGTATGTAAGGAAATATAATATCATTATAGTTAGAGCGTAACTAGAAACTTCTGAATACAGAAAAAATTTCGCGGAACCAAAATAAGCGTAAATTCTATTTTTTTCTGAAACACTCTTGTTTCAATAATTACCTAATTTACATAGGTAATTTTAATGGTAGTTTAATAGTTTTGATGAAAAAAATAAAAATTTTCTTTATTCGTATAGACTAATTAAACTCCTTAAGAGCAAAATGACGATTTGTAAGAACTATTTATTAGTCTAAACAAATAAAGAAATTTTGACTTTGACTTTGACTTAATTAAATTAGTACTTACAAGTCGTCAAATTAATATTATTATGGTCTTATGGAGCCTTACATGTCTCATTCTTTTTTTGCTCTACCATCCCCAATTTTATTGGATTCATCGGCTAAAAATATCTCGCACGTGAGGCTAAGACCGCTCTTTCTATTATCACGATAATCCTGTCCACTGCAACGAGGTAGATAATTTTTATCTAACTTGAAATAAAGTTAATATTAATTTCACACACGTGTATGCAAAGCAGTCTTTCAAACAAAAAATCTACACGATAAAGTACCTAACACCGCTTATTTTCCGCAGGGTTATTTTTTTTTTTTGAGTATCTTGTTCCATTTATTTTGTCTAAATTACTTTGAAAGTAAAAACGAGTTTAAAAATCTAAACGCAAACGTTGCTCTATTAAGTATAGGTTTTTCTTTACACGCGTCTCCATATTAGCATATTAGTCCAACAAGTCCGTTTTGGATTCATTTATTTACATTGGAAGAATAAAATTAGTGCCAGAGAAAATCAGTTTTCAGCCTATATAATTAGTGTTCAACTAAATATTAATTACTAAACTAATTTGCTTAAAGGTTAGTTAGGTAGTTAGTTACCCTTTTCATAATCCCTTCCGCTTACATCTATACTTATAATAAATCTGTAGAGAGGTCAATTCTGTACATGAAATATATTTTCAAAATAACTATCAGGGGGTGATTAGTGATCGATACTGATGCCAAAAATGCAATCAGTAAAATTTTTGTCTGTCTTTCTGTCTGTATGCCTGTCTGTCTGTCTGTATGTTCCTTATAGAAACAATAACTACACGACGGATTTTAACGAAACTTGGTACAATTATTCTTCATACTCCTGGGCAGGTTATAGTATACTTAGGAATTCCCACGGGGACGGAAATTAGCGGGAAAATCACAATTATTCTTCATACTCCTGGGCAGGTTATAGTATACTTAGGAATTCCCACGGGGACGGAAATTAGCGGGAAAATCCTTTTGTATGAAAAATCTAAACCGCTTAAGTTAGACCTTAGTAAACTAAAAGCTTAGTTACAACAGGATATTGCAAAATTCTCACGGGAACGGGAGTTAGCGGGAAAAAACATTTGTATGAAAAAAGAAAACTAAAACTAAACCGCGTAAGATAGATGAAGGGGGTAAAACGGGATCCACGCGTACGAAGTCGCGGGCGGCCGCTAGTACAATATAATATTGTTAGATTTTAAAAGAATGTCAATACATTTTATGTTAACAAATTAGCATTGGAACAACTCGCAAAGAAGTTTGGTATTTTAACGTTTACACGTGTACAGAAAGATAAGTTTCCGTGAATGTATCAGCAGAGCTGGTATCCTGGAAACTAACTAGGCTGTAGATAAAATTATATGGTCTTATTTTAACGCTCATGCGACATTGTAAATACTGCATAGCAGACAAACATTTTCCACCCGGGATACAAACCCACAACAAGAGATCTGTCTCGAAATAGAGAGACGCGGGTCTCAACGCGATTACGCGACATCATATAAATGATTTACATTATGTACTCACGGCTTGATGTTTCGGCTGCTATGCTGCATTTGTGGTTACAAGCAGACTGGGAGACTCACAGTCACTGTCTCATGACTGATCTTTGTTTATTCTCCATTGTTCTTAGGAAGCTCTTCAGCCCCAACCCTCAAGCGTTCTACACCTACCACGGCTCGTTGACCACACCCCTATGCCCTGAGGTGGTCACCTGGATGGTCATGGACCAGCCCACCACCGTCACCCACGACCACGTAAGTAACATCATCGTCAGGTCATTTAGGCCTGGTCCAGACACGCGCGAGCCCGGTTTCTAGGTGGTTCTCATTGACAAGGACACTGAAACGGTAACCGGGTGATTACAGTTTGATGCGCATGTGTGTGGGAACTACCCAGCAACCACGCGATTATCACTGTGTCTGAACTAGGCCTTAGTCTCTATTGCAGGAACACGACTCTTTTCAATTTACTTAAGACAAATAGAGGATTTGGCCGAAACTCCCCAGGCTGCTCTGGCCAGACGAGTTGGGGAGACAAAGCATAACTATAAAATAATAATTAACTAGCTTTCCGCCCGCGGCTTCGCCCGCGTGGAATTTTGTCTGTCACAGAAAAACTTTATCGCGCGCGTCCCTGTTTCAAAAACCGGGATAAAAACTATCCTATGTTCTTTCCCGGGACTCAAACTATCTCTATGCCAAATTTCATCAAAATCGGTTGCGAGGTTTAAGCGGGAAAGCGTAACAGACAGACAGACAGACAGACAGACAGACAGACAGACAGACAGAGTTACTTTCGCATTTATAATATTAGTTGGGATTTTCAAACTGGCCTTTATACATTATAGTTTACGTAGTATTGGGGTCTCCATTTCAGAAAGTATAAGTAGGTACATTACATCGAACTTTTAAAGAAAGTAGTCTACATAAGTAGATGCTATTTTAAGAACAAACAAAAACAAGGATCTAAATCGATTTACGACTTTCACTAAGAGAATAAAAATATTCTAGTGGTGAAAAAAATACCTGATTTATATTCGGATTCAATACCAATGTTAATGTGTACAGCATCTGAATCTGAATGAATCCTAAAAAAACATCCACTAGCAAATACTTACTTTGATCAATGTAGGCATTATTAAATGCAGACTACGAGTATAAAGATAGAGCATTGTTTTAATCTGTAGGCACTAGTGGTTAGAGTTGGTCTCTCTTGGTCTTGACTCACAGGTTCAGGATTCGATTTTCAGGGTATGCTCGTTCAAAAATAAAACGAATATGAGCTGTCAGTCTGATTATGTAATATCAAATGCTTATTGTGGCTCAAAAAGTTTAGCATCAAGGTCTTGTACAAATGCATTTTCGAATTTACTTTTACTATAGCAGATTTAGTCTACAATAGAGTTCAGTCACGAACTGCACAATATCGCGGGGAATATTTATGTAGTTACCAAACAAAACCAAACTAACTTTTAATGAGTTGCGGGGAAAGTTTAGCAAACTCAATTATTTTCCAGCTCATAACTGACTAGTAAATTTGATATTCATAAGCATTCCCTAGCAAATCTGGTTATAGTAAAACTCATTCTATAGAAATTAGTTTACGTAATCTGAATTTCCTGAACTTTAAAATATTTTACTTTAAAATGGGTTATTCATGATTAAATATGATAAGCATAGTTATAATAACATTATACAAGATATTAATTGAAGTCCCGAGCTTTTGATGGATTTAAGTCACTATTATTAGGTACGTAAAAGAAAATAGCAAACATAAATTACGCAAAAAAACCTAGCTCGTAGGAATAGCTCGCACATACTTAGTGTAAACCTTCAAAGAAGAGGCTTGCTTTTCCTAATCATTACTGAGGTCATCACAGTACAAAAGGCGGATTTAATTCTAGTCGGAATTCTCCTCTAGTCAACCTTAGGGTTAAACAAATTATGACGGCGGTACAAAATTATAAATATAATCTTTCAGTATAAGATTAATAAATAACATGAATGGATGACATGGATACATTTTACACTGCTTTTTTTCAGTCCACATTATTTACCCTTAGTGAGGGTAGAAATTATAATGTGCCTTATAAAAAGGCAAACTCAACTCCTGATAATGATTAAGTGGTCCAATTGAACTTCATTTTACAAATAGTGTACGGTACACTAAATCTTACACTAATTTATAGCCTTAATTCAAGTCACAACACGATAGAAAACTAACTTGCTCTTTCCAACAGTACAAAAACCTGACCCGAGCTGACTTGGAAGGCATCAACAACGACCGGCGAGTGCAGCCATTGGGCACTCGCATGGTCTACCGCTCCAAAGAAGTGGCCTCTTGCTCACACATGGCCTCACCGTCTCTGCTGGGACTGGCCGCTGCCATCATAGCCTGCTTCAGGTCTAAGATGTCGACTACCCTTCTAGGAGCTATGTGCAGCATCGTCAAAACCAAAAGGAGGCTCTTGGGCAATGTTGTTAATAAAGTAACCTGCCACTAAAATGGTTATAGCATATCAAAGTAGGTATAGTGTATGATAAAGCCTGGTCCGTGAGCACGTAGAATCCCGTCCAATGACCCCAAGCTACCCATCCTTATCGCTCGCGCGTAATTATATTGCTGTCGCGACTGTGCGACGCGCGCCCGCAGTGAGTGTGCGAGCGCGACAGCAACATAATTACGTGCGTGCTGGGACTATTCATATGTAAATGTTAACACATTGACAGCTGAGCTACTCTCTCCTGAATTTATAGGAGTTTCAGTAGACTAACTAGAGATGGGGGATAACAAGGTATACAGACCCATTTAAATACATCATAAGTATATCGTGAAGAGGGAGCTTTTACTGCCAAACTGCTGATGAAGGTAGGCAAAATACCAGAAAGCATTTTAAGGTACCTACGATTTTACTGTGTACCTATTTATAATTCTGTTGTAGACTTGTAGAGGACTAAATATCTTCTCTTAGGTTTATTAGGTAGGTATGTATGATTCTAAGCTTAAAAAGTTTAAATCTTCAGCGAAAATGGCAATACAGGTCATTAGTATAGAGGCTATAAAGATCTTATGAATCACAAGATTTGTTTAAATCGAGTTACTCGTAGTGCATTTAAGTTGAAAGATTAGGGTTCCAAAAATATTGAACCATTTTTTGATCTCATTGGCTGGTTGGCACGACATGCCAGCACTTTAAATATGCAATTGTAAAAGTTGTTTTGTGCCCAAAAACAAATGTAAAAAACTTATTGAACCTGCGTCTTTTTAAATGTGAACACTTCGGCGATTAACTGAAAGTTTTATTAACGATTCGATGTTCTTGTTAAACTAAATTTGGAGAAGTCTCTCAATAGAATAGAATAATTGTAGGTGTATCTAATTGAATAAATGTTTTTCCAGTGTCTAATAGGTACATTCCATTTTCTGTAATTAGTGAGTTAAAGTATAATTTTAAAAGCACCTAGGCTGCTGCCTAGAAAATGCTATCAATATTAAAGATAGAAAAATAAGTCTATGTAGATGCGTAAACCCAGTTCTGATAGTTTCAAGTTATCGCAAATATACTCTTAGTACTTGTGAACCGTAAAATAAAAAGTATGTTGAACGGATACGATCACTATTCTGCTACTTTCGGTAAAATTCATCGTGCGTATTGAATACACAGACAAACTGAAATACAATTTCACTTGCTCAAAAATCCAGTGCCTATTATTTAAATTTAAATACCAACTTGGATTACTTGAAACGTGCCACTCGTGACGTACCCCTTTTATTATTTTTATCAGCCTATAAAGATACGCATACATTTTACCTGTCACCTTTGTCATCTTTGTTCACACAATCTTGATATTAAAACACCATAAATTATAACGTCTTAGATTTTATTAAATTTTATGAGCCATTAAAGATAAAACAAATAAATTGTATCCGGATAATCAGAGCTCTAAAGCCGATATCAGATATAAAGCTCGTGAACACATTGACTATCGGTCTGAAATTGAAATCTAATAGTGAAAGTAATAAATCGCTTACGTCTGTTACGAAAACGATTAATATTGAAAACTGTAATCTTATCACAAAACAGTCGTAATATTTTTTTAAACACCATCGTAAAAAGATTATTGTATTCAAAAAGTTCGAAATAAAGAGGATTGTAGAGTTCAATTAAACTTTAAAGTAACACATTAAATTCAAGTTTGACTCGATCAAATAAGAATTTATTATAGGAGGAAATGTTCAGTTCTCCCAAGTGCCAAAGGCTTGATCCCATGTTTTTGTAAAATATTATTTGGTCTTGGCCAGACTGATTTGGGGTCATGTGTGATCAATGGGCAGACACATTAAGAAATAATTAAAAAATGTTCACTATAAAGTTAAGGGTGCAAATGAATTGAATCTTCAGAAATGCATACAATATTGGAATGAAAAACTGATAAGAGAGAAATGACAAAAGATAATTAGGTATGTTAAGGTATTTTTATAATTAATTACAATGAAATAATAATCAAATTATTAAGGATATTTAAATTTCAAGACACTAGTCAATAATAATAGAATAAGACACTAGACAATAAGTGGTAGGTATTGTAAATTAATCTTCAATTAACTAGTTAATTAAGTTTAAATTGCCATTTAGGTAGATTTATGTTAAAATGGCAATAACAATAATAATAGTATAATTGTTGTTTATTACACAAAATTACGAAAACTTAGTAAGCAAATAATGTAAATTATTTAGGTATTTTATTTGTATAGATGATATTGGTTGATTCTTAAACAATGTTCCTAATTTATTTTTATCAAAATTGATCATACGTTACTAATAATATTAATTAAGTTATTTTGCGATTCTGTAAAATATTATGAAAAATAAAATTAAGCTGTATAAAAGATATAGTTATTTTATTTTATGACCCTATGAGTTGTTAACATAAATTGTAAATAATCCAGAATTGAATGAACATAGAATGACATAGCAGAGGCGAAGTGACTATCAGATCCTAAATATTGAGAACCAACCTGAGGGCCTAGTGTGAGTTTTCATCAAACGCGCTCACTAGTGAGCGCGTCAAAAAATGTCATTAAATGTATGACGGATTGTACAGCGCCCCTAGCGGGAAACGTTCAAAAACTAAAATTTTCATACATTTTTGTAAACTCACACTCAGCCCTCTGGTAACATGAATTTTATTCATGAAAACCAGTTTCGAGCTAAAGTAGACCTGTGACCTAATTCGGAGAACCAGTCATGGCTGGCACTGCATCAAAGCAAACGAAAAACGAAACTAATTAGTGAGTTTCTACCTCTGCATTTCCCACTTCCTACCTCATTACGAAAATCGGATGTGTAACCTTAATATTTCCTTATAGGACCTACACAAGATTACAAGATTTTTAACAAACTCTTGAAGAAAAGGGTCTGTTAAAAATATTCTAAATCTTCAAAAAGTACCTGACATAGCTTTATGAAACAAAACATACTGAAGAAAACTACTCATTTTTTATTCATATCAAAATTAAAAATAAAAAGGTGGAATTAATTGAGTATATTTCATAATGCTAGGTCAGGTACTTTTGAAGATATTGAAGATTTTCTAACAAACCCTTTTTTGCGGATCAATGTAGGTATTTTTATTTACTTGGTTTCGACACTACAGTGTCAAATGTCATCTCATCAAAGGACCCTCCGAAATTTGACTCTACATTGAAACCACAATGCCTACAGGGTGTTTTGCGCCCTGTTCATTTCCTCAATCAATCCTCTAGTACCTACATCCTATCAATAATTAAAAGTTAAACCGGTTTATACCCGATCGTAATTTCTAAATTACTATCTAAAGCTTCTAAAGTACCTAGTTAAGATTGATAACAAAGTATAGCGCTACAAAGATCGATGGTATTTTTATCGTTATCGATTCAGCAATATACTTAAAGACTGGATAATATCTTGAATTGAAAGCCACCATTATCAAACGTTTATAATCTTTGGACAATTTCACACAGCGCCAGCTAGCCCCAAAGTAAGCAACTTAATGCTTGTGTTATGGGTGCTAGCTTGACGGATACACTACTTATATACTTTTTTTTTTAAATACATACATATTATACATAGTAACACCCAGACCCGTCACAGAAATTAAAATTCATCATTTCAATTTCTGCCCGGCCGGGAATCGAACCCGGGACCTCTCGGCATAGTAGTCCGTTCTGAACCACTACACCAAACGGCCGACAATCTTTTCGTATCGTTTCGTATTGCAATTATTATGATAATAGTATTTTTTTAAATAGTAATAAAATAGGTAACTACGTNTTCATCTCTAACAATAACAGTCATTTAGGCCTGGTCCAGACACGCGCGAGCCCGGTTTCAGGGTAGTTCTCATTGGCAAGACACTGAAACGGTAACCGGATGGTTACGGTTTGATGCAAATGTACGAGAACTACCCAGCAACCGCGCGATTATCACTGTGTCTGAACTAGGCCTTAGTCTCTATTGCAGGAACACGACTCTATTCAATTTACTTAAGACAAATAGAGGATTTGGCCGAAACTCCCCAGGCTGCTCTGGCCAGACGAGTTGGGGAGACAAAGCATAACTATTAAATAATAATTAATTTTCAAACTGGCCTTTATACATTATAGTTTACGTAGCATTGGGGTCTCCATTTCAGAAAGTATAAGTACATTACATCGAACTTTTAAAGAAAGTAGTCTACATAAGTAGATGCTATTTTAAGAACAAACAAAAACAAGGATCTAAATCGATTTACGACTTTAACTAAGAGAATAAAAATATTCTAGTGGTGAAAAAATACCTGATTTATATTCGGATTCAATACCAATGTTAATGTGTACAGCATCTGAATCTGAATGAATCCTAAAAAAACATCGTCCACTAGAAAATACTTACTTTGATCAATGTAGGCATATTAAATGCAGACTACGAGTATAAATATAGAGCATTGTTTTAATCTGTAGGCACTAGTGGTTAGAGTTGGTCTCTCTTGGTCTTGACTCACAGGTTCAGGATTCGATTTTCAGGGTATGCTCGTTCAAAAATAAAACGAATATGAGCTGTCAGTCTGATTATGTAATATCAAATGCTTATTGTGGCTCAAAAAGTCTAGCATCAAGGTCTTGTACAAATGCTTTTTCGAATTTACTTTTATTAAAGCAGATTTAGTCTACAATAGAGTTCAGCCACGAACTGCACAATATCACGGCGAATATTTAAGTAGTTACCAAACAAAACCAAACTAACTTTTAATGAGAGAGCAGTTGCGGGGAAAGTTTAACAAACTCAATTATTTTCCAGCTCATAACTGACTAGTAAATTTGATATTCATAAGCATTCCCTAGCAAATCTGGTTATAGTTAAACTCATTCTATAGAAATTAGTTAACGTAATCTGAATTTCCTACCTCAAATATTAGTAGAAGCTTTTACTTTAAAAATAGGATGGGTTATGCATGATTAAATATGATTGATTAGCATATTATAATAAATTCAGATTACATTATACAAGATTATTTGCAGTCCCGTGCTTTTGAAGGATTTAAATCACCATTATAATTATGAAGAATATGGCAAAAATAAATAGGTACGCAAATAAAACCTAGCTCGTAGGGATAACTCGCACATACGTAAACCTTCGAAGAAGAGGCTAGCTTTTTTCCTTATCGTTACCGAGTTTTTTACAAGCAGGGGTAGAAATTATACCTATGTGCTTAATAAATAAGCAAACTCTCAACTCTTGATAATGATTAAGGCTTAGTTGCACCACCTAACTTTGACCGTAACAATGACGATAACCGGTGCTTTTTGTATGGAGTTTGACAGATTTTTGACGTTTGTCAAAGTTAAAGTAACTAAGATGGTGCAACCTAGCCTAAAAGTTCCAATTTAGCAATATTTCACCAAACACCTATACCTATCTACACTCATTTATAGCCTTAACTGCGAAACCCCAAGTAGACGCATGAGACCGCGGTAACAATTTATTTCTATCGCATATCGATTTGCTGGAGATTTAAGGGTTAATTTAAGTCACAAATCGATTAAAAAAAAGTAGATTAACTTGCATACTTTCTCCAACAGTACAAAAACCTGACCCGAGCTGACTTGGAAGGCATCAACAACGACCGGCGGGTCCAGCCATTGGGCACTCGCATGGTCTACCGCTCCAAAGAAGTAGCCTCTTGCTCGCACATGGCCTCACCGTCTCTGCTGGGACTGGCCGCTGCCATCATAGCCTGCTTCAGGTCTAAGATGTCGACTACCCTTCTAGGAGCCATGTGCAGCATCGTCAAAACCAAAAGGAGGCTCTTGGGCAATGTCGTCAATAAAGTAACCTGCCACTAAAATGGTTATAGCATGTCAAAGTAGGTATAGTGTATACTAAACCGCTCCTTTATGCTTCTGATTAATTAACAAGCGGGTTGCAAGAGTGAGCAATACTCTGGGACTATTCATATGTAAGTGTTAACACGTTGACAGCTGAGCTACTCTCTCCTGAATTTATAGGAGTTTCAGTAGCTAGAGATGGGACAAGAAGGCATATAGACCCATTGAAATACATCATAATTATATCGTGAAGAGAAAGATTTTACTGCCAAACTGCTGATGAAGGTAGGCAAAATACCAGAAAGCATTTTAAGGCACGATTTTACTGTGTATTATAATTCTGTCGTAGACTTCTAGAGGACTAAATAGTTTTTCTTAGATATAAAAAATGATTCTAAGCTTAAAAAGTTTAAATCTTCAGTGAAAATGGCAATACAGGTCATTAGTATGTATAGAGGCTATTAAGATCTTATGAATCACAAGATTTGTTTAAATCGAGTTACTCGTAGTGCATTTAAGTTGAAAGGTTAGGGTTCCAGAAATGTTGAACCATTTTTTGATCTCATTGGCTGGTTGGCACGACATGCCAGCACTTTAAATCTGCTAAATAAAAGTTGTTTTGTGCCCAGAAACATAATGTAAACTAACTAACTTGTTGATCGAACCTATGATTTTTAAAAGGGAACACTTTGGCGATTAACTGAAATTTGTCTTATTAACGATTCGATATTGTTATTGTTCTTGTTAAATTTGGAGAAGTCTCTCAATAGAATAGAATAATTGTAGGTGTATCTAATTGAATAAATGTTTTTCCAGTGTCTAATACATTCCATTTTCTGTAATTAGTGAGTTAAAGTATAATTTTAAAAGCACCTAGGCAGCATAGAAAATGCTATCAATATTAAAGATAGAAAAATAAGTCTATGTAGATGCGCAGACCCAGTTCTTATGGTTTCAAGTTATCGCAAATATTATACCTACTCTTAGTACTTGTAAACCGTAAAATAAAAAGTATGTTGAACGGATACGATCACCATTCTGCTACTTTCGGTAAAATTCATCGTGCGTATTGAATACACAGACAAACTGAAATACAATTTCACTTGCTCAAAAAGTCAGTGCCTATTATTTAAATTTATAAAATACCAACTTGGATTACTTGAAACGTGACATTCGTGACGTATTCCTTTTATTATATTTTATCAGCCTATAAAGATACGCATACATTTTAAATAATTGTTTCATCTTTGTTCACAAACCAATACCTCTTGTTATTTTATATCATAAATTAAAACGTCTTAGATTGTATTAAATTTAATGAGCCAATAAAGATAAAACTTATAAATTGTATCCGGATAATCTGAGCTCTAAAGCCAATATCTAGAGATAGCTCGTGAACACATTAAATATGAGGTAATTGACTGCTATCGGTCTGAAATTGAAATCGAATAGTGAAAGTAATAAATCGCTTACGAAAACGATTAATTTTGAAAACTGTAATCTGAAAACTTACCACAATTTACATCCGTGCATGGACCTATAAAAAAAGGCGGACGGAACTCGCGCTACAACAAAACTGTGACGCAAAATTTTGGCGTTTGTCTATTGTGTGAGTGAATTTAGGGATGCCATGTTAGCCAAAACATTTTACCCATTTATTTTAAGAAAAACATAGATCGGCAGATGTTACTTGGAAATGTAGACAGAATTATTCCGTGCCATTTTAAAAGGATGAAAGGTGAATGCGTTGAGGTAGGCGCGAAATTTTCAATGTTCAAATTTTCTTACATTGTTTGCAAGTCAGTGTGTCAGGGTATGTACATAATGTTGATCAAAAATGATTCACGCAGTTACAAATTACGAATCTTGTGTACATTATAATCATAATCTTATGCATCATCAATATATTATTATTATCTCTGATAGATTTTTTTTAACATACAACCTGACACTGACTTGCAATCAATGTAAGAAAATTTGAATTTCGCAGTTCCACATTTTTGGGAAGGATCAAATTTGCCTATGAAAATATATCCCATTAAAACACAATTATTATGATAAATTATTTTATTTCCATAGTATGCGTAATAAATAACTAAAAAGTCCTAAAATTATTATTAATTTCCCATATTTCGGGTAATTTTCCCACGTAAATAACTGAGAACACTGGTCTTTGACGTATTATTTTTTCGAGTGAATGACGTTTGATTTCAATTAATTTCAATATTTTAATGTCGGGAAATAAGTGATTGGATTATTATTTTGCCTGTGAAATGTGATTCCTTAATTTTTGTTTGTTCGAACAGAACGGTTTTTACACAATTTCATCACACAAGACATGTCGTATTCGTGTTGTTTTTTCGCTGCTTAAATGTGTCAACTGTGTGAAGTTTGCACTCGAAGTGGTGTAACAGGGTGTGAATGTGTGCGTGCCGGCCTGTACGTACAGGCAAGCTGGTGTATCCTAATGTCACAGTATTTTGTTGATGAGAATCCGTCCGACTTTTTTTATAGGTCCATGCATCCGTGTATATTTTTTTAAACGCCATCGTAAAAAGATTATTGTATTCAAAAAGTCCGAAATAAAGAGGATTGTAGAGTTCAATTAAACTTATTTAAATAACTTGTCAACGTTGTAACGTCAGTTTGACTCGATCAAGCAAGAATTATAGGAAAGGTTCAGTTCTCCCAAGTGCCAAAGGCTTGATCCCATGTTTTTGTAAAATATTGGTCTTGGCCAAACTGATTTGGGGTCATGTGTGATCAATGGGCAGACACATTAAGAAATAATGAAAAAATGTTCACTATAAAGTTAAGGGTGCAAATGAATTGAATCTTCAGAAATGCATACAATATTGGAATGAAAAACTGATAAGAGAGAAATGACAAAAGATAATTAGGTATGTTAAGGTATTTTTATAATTAATTACAATGAAGTAATAATCAAATTAATAAGGATATTTAAATTTCAAGACACTAGTCAATAAGTGGTAGGTATTGTAAATTAATGTTCAATTAGTTAATTAAGCTTAAATTGCCATTTAGGTAGATTTATGTTAAAATGGCAATAACAATATAATTGTTATTTATTACACAAAATTACGAGAACTTAGTAAGTAAATAATGTAAATTATTTATTTTATTTGTATAGATGTAATTGGTTGATTCTTAAACAATGTTCCTAATTTATTTTTATCAAAATTTATCATGCAGTACTAATATAATTAAGTTATTTTGCAATACTGTAAATATTAAGAAAAATAAAATTAAGCTATATAAAATATATTATGATTATTTTATTTTTTGACCCTATGAGTTATAAACATAAATTGTAAATAATCCAGAATTGAATGAACATAGAATGACATAGCAGAGCGAAGTGACTATCAGATCCTAAATATTGAGAACCAACCTGAGGGCCTAGTGTGAGTTTTCATCAAACGCGCTCACTAGTGAGCGCGTCAAAAAATGTCATTAAATGTATGACGGATTGTACAGCGCCCTAGCGGGAAACGTTCAAAAACTAAAATTTTCATACATTTTTGTAAACTCACACTCAGCCCTCTGGTAACATGAATTTTATTCATGAAAACCAGTTTCGAGCTAAAGTAGACCTGTGACCTAATTCGGAGAACCAGTCATGGCTGGCACTGCATCAAAGCAAACGAAAAACGAAACTAATTAGTGAGTTTCTACCTCTGCATTTCCCACTTCCTACCTCATTACGAAAATCGAATGTGTAACCTTAATATTTCCATAGGACCTACACAAGATTACAAGATTTTTAACAAACTCTTTTTCTTTAGATGGACCTACCCTGAAGAAAAGGGTCTGTTAAAAATATTCTAAATCTTCAAAAAGTACCTGACATAGCTTTATGAAACAAAACATACTGAAGAAAACTACTAATTTTTTATTCATATCAAAATTTAAAAAAAAAGGTGGAATTAATTGAGTGTATTTCATAAAGCTAGGTCAGGTAATTTTGAAGATATTGAAGATTTTATAACAAACCCTTTTTTGCCGATCAATGTATTTTTATTTACTTGGTTTCGACACTACAGTGTCAAATGTCATCTCATCAAAGGACCCTCCGAAATTTGACTCTTCATTGAAACCACAATGCCTACAGGGTGTTTTGCGCCCTGTTCATTTCCTCAATCAATCCTCTGGTAGGTACCTACATCCTATCAATAATTAAAAGTTAAACCGGTTTATACCCGATCGTAATTTCTAAATTACTATCGTTAAGATTGATAACAAAGTATAGCGCTACAAAGATCGATGGTATTTTTATCGTTATCGATTCAGCAATATACTTAAAGACTGGATAATATCTTGAATTGAAAGCCGCCATTATCAAACGTTTATCGTTTCGTATTGCAATTATTATGATAATAGTATTTTTTTTAAATAGTATTAAAATAGGTACGTAATAATTTTAATTTGTAAAATAGTATGCCATGAAGCCACACAAAATGCAGGTTTTTGAGTAAAATGTAAGTAGTAGCAGTAGTAGCATTAAATTGCAGTAAACATCGAGAGAAAATGAACAATTAATACACTTCGTATCGAACACTACCGAATCAAAACATGCAAACGATAGGGACACTTACTTGGAGCACCAGAAGTCTTCCCATGGATCCACGTGGAGAAGAAAAAGTTCCTTCACTGGCAGACGCGCCTTATTCTTCACTTTCTAATTACCTAGGAATCCGATCACAGCCACAAATCACCACATTCTGGATATCACAATTTATTTTATGCGGCACGAAATACACACAGTTTGAATTGAGTTTGAATCTCAACGGAATAAAAAAAGTCTATGGTAGGACCGCACGTCACATGACGTCACGAATTACGAGTTGACGCGTAATTCAAATTTCGAACTACAGCGTGTTCGAAATTTGAATTACGTGTGGTAGGTATAATTAAAAGTGGCGCAAACACACGTGTTTGTCAAAATGTCAAAAATGAATTGCGATAACTCGTTAAAACTCGGGACCGGCTGGACCGATTTGGCTGATTTTGGTTTGGTTGCAGTCCAGTGAAGCTTTGTGTAAAACAAAAAAATATAGCCGTACTATACCAATAATATTCGGCCCAGTTAAGGGTATTTCTTCGGAGGCAAAATTTTCGATGTCTTTGGGTATAGTTCTGTAACCAACTAACAAAATGGCATGCAATATTTTTTTTCGTATAGCTTAGCTATAGCCCTATCTGGCGCAAATTACATTTTTGACATAATTGCTGTCTTTATACAAAATAAAAATATTTGAAGTATGATTCTCTGATTCATATGGTGTGTCCGTTAGCCATTTTCCGGAACAAAATGGTTGATGTAGCATTTTCCTTTTGATATATCAATATAAATTAAAATTATTTCGAAAGCTCATGAGTTGTCCTTCTACAAAAAAAATGTGTCATAATTTTAATTAAGTTAGTTTGTTCGCAAAAAAATAAATAAGCAGTGTCCGGCATAAAATACTGATTCATATGGCGTGAGCTGTTCTTGACCATAACTGGTCAGGTTTTAATCATGAGAGTCTGGTTTCTGGCGTGGAGGCAAGCCCATCTTGCAACGAATGAACTAGAAGGCAGACGTGGAGCTGGTTGGCTTAGAACCCGGTGTGACGAAGGCAAATACTTGATTCATCTGTGCTTGGTTCAGGTGGCATGCTGATTACAATGCCTACTTTATAAAATTACATTATTGCATTAAAAATCNGTTACTAACGTAAAATATTAAGAATCGTTTTACTGCAAAACACACACACAACAAAAAGTATTTTCGTTATTTCCGATCGATAAATTAATTTTAAAAACACCATCACTTATCTTTATTATTACAACGGGAATATCACTCTTCACACATTTACACTTTGGTGGTTGAGAAAATATAAAGTAAACACTTCATATTTAAGCACAATCTAAATAGATACTTTGTTTGAAATTAATAATGTTCCGTGAGTTAATTTATAACTTTAACTTATACGTGTACCTACTCACTTCTTTTTTTTATGCACTCCTTTTTAATCCTCGTCGCCATTGTATTGTACACCTTTATCTCCGCCATTAGATTATTATTTGGCTCGCCTACGCACACAGCACGACCTGCCCGCACCACGGTCGGACGCCGAATGCCCCCACCGCTGACTGGGCTGTGACGTATGCGCTCGAGACAAATGTCTATACACTACACTACGTAATAATTTTAATTTGTAAAATAGTATGCCATGAAGCCACACAAAATGCAGGTTTTTGAGTAAAATGTAAGTAGTAGCAGTAGTAGCATTAAATTGCAGTAAACATCCAGAGAAAATGAACAAGTGATTAATACACTTCGTATCGAACACTACCGAATCAAAACATGCAAACGATAGGGACACTTACTTGGAGCACCAGAAGTCTTCCCATGGATCCACGTGGAGAAGAAAAAGTTCCTTCACTGGCAGACGCGCCTTATTCTTCACTTTCCAATAACCTAGGAATCCGATCACAGCCACAAATCACCACATTCTGGATATCACAATTTATTTTATGCGGCACGAAATACACACAGTTTGAATTGAGTTTGAATCTCAACGAAATAAAAAAGGTCTATGGTAGGACCGCACGTCACATGACGTCACGAATTACGAGTTGATGCTTAATTCAAATTTCGAACTACGGCGTGTTCGAAATTTGAATTACGCATGGTAGTTGTAATTAAAAAATTAAATATTAAATAATTAAAAAAAAAAATTAAAAGTGGCGCAACCTCACGTGTTTGTCAAAATGACAAAAATGAATTGCAATAACTCGTTAAAACTCGGGAACGGCTGGACCGATTTGGCTGATTTTGGTTGGTTTCAGTCCAGTGAATCTTTGTGTAAAACAAAAAAATATGGCCGCACTATACCAATAATATTCGGCCCAGTTAAGTGGTCAGCAGGCTCCCACCTACGATTTAGTCGTGCGAAAATAACTTTACTTGTAGGAAGTGCAAATTGCCCTGCCTTAAAGACGAAGGATATCCCAATAAAATAGTAGTTTATAAGTTGGTCAGGAGCTGCCGTTAAGTGGATTGTTTCGACTGGGCTGTTAGCTGTTAGTTTGCCGGACGCTCAGGGTTGCACTCAGGCAGTCAGATTATGTTTTAATTAAATTATTTGACCAACCGGTCATTTGGAAATCACTGGGGGCGAGGCCTATGTTCAGCAGCATCATGTGACTGAAATTNCTGAAATGATGATGATGTATTTCATGTAATAAACAATTTGAATTTGATGAAATTATTTGATTGCCTGACTTGTGTACAGAACTTTAACGTCATGACTGCTGCAACTGTGGCCGCAGGTTTGAATCGCGATTAAGACAATATAAATAATAATAGGGCCTGATAAGTTTTCATGTAAATGTAGGTGGTACTCTGACGGAAAAACTGGATAACTGGGAAAAGCTAGTGCAAAAAGAAAATACTGAAAATTTTTAGACGCTTAGGCCCACAACTGGCTTAGGCCCGATTCGACCAAACTTTTAACCGAGAATAACTCCTGGTATAACTAGGACAATGACAGTTTCAGTATGGGAAATATGTTCAAAACTGACGATTTGTTCTGAGATTAATATTTACTCTTGTTTGGTCGAATCCACTCTTAGAGTCATAGAGCTCATATAGTCGTGTGAACAGGTAGAGCTATATCAAAGGCGCCTAGAACTCATATTTAACCATGTGATCCGGTAGAGCTGTGTCTGGTGAGTCATCTAGTCTAACACCAGAACAAATACATCCGGAAGAACTATTGTACCGGCCAACACGGTTGTTATTGTTGTTAGAACCCCTACCGTAGAATATAACATAAATGAGGCTTCTGTTTTGAACCTAAGTCCGGGCCTGCAGTGATCTAGGCGCTGACGTCTGAGCTAGATTTCCCCGCTATAGTCGAGGGGCCAGCCTATTATCTACTTTAGCCAATCGCATCGCGTCCACGGGATGCACTGATATACTGCATTCCGATCCAATATTGGACCTCTATGACGATATTCAAGACCTTCAATTATGACCCTCCTTCTGGCGCAGTCGGGTAAAAATTTGCCGTAGTCATACTCATGTACCTATATTTTAGATCTTTTGTCACAGAAATCTATTTCTGATAATGAATGATTCGCTGTTTCTAGAGAATAACAAAGAGGCGTGTGGAACATAATAAAGACGTAGTTTGTGTTTTGTAACTAATTTTAGTTACCTGCCTGCCTGCCTTAATATAAAACTGATCCCCGCAACTGACAAAGCACCTTCAATGTACTCTGCTTAACATTTAAATGCCCATTATCTCTTCAAATTTCATCCCATCCCATGCTCCTGGGAACGAGGTTACAGCCAACACATTGCATTTCCGCGGTCAGCAGTTGCATCTCAATCGGTGATACATTATGACAAACAATTATGTTTTATAAACATGTTGTTACTTTCTTACATCATTATAAATGAATTTAGCCCATTGTTCTCGTTTATTCGTTTGCAAAGCGGGATCAGGACCAGTGCTGGCGGAATTATGGCAAGATACATATTTGTAGCTATGACGTGTTTTGGTGGGTTATGTTTTTGTTTTCTATGGGTTAAGTGGTTAATTAAACACTTTTTAATATAGGAGTGCCTGATTGATAATGCAGTGTCTACGGTCGTGATCAGATGTGTCGGTAATTGGTGTTAAATTTATGTGTTTATAGTAGTGTGGGGTAAGTAGAAATTTTCTATGCTAAGTTCGCGTGAGTTCTCATGGAGCCTGAAGCTAAAGGGCCAGCAATTTTTTTAGTTTTTTATAGTTTAAGCATATAAAATAAGGACTTTGAAGTAGCCTGTGTAGAGATCACGTCCATCGTCCAATGGTCTTAAGTTATAGCACCTATATAAAGAAAATAAATATTATGAAACATCGGACGTAGTTGTGACAGTAGCCATATTTTCTACTGCTGAAAATTTTACATACTTATAGGTCTCTTACTAATTATCCAGTAATAATGAGTCACAACTTCCGGTTAAAACTCTTATAATTTTATTAATATTGTTGTGCTTTCGTTTCTTATCGATAATTCCATTCTTTAATGTCATCTCTGAATAATAATGCATTTGGTATGCGGATTTAGTATTAAAATCGATCACTTTGGTCCCTGAACTAATCCTACAATGCGCTGTATTACCGATGCATTGTTAAAACCGATTATCCGAAAATTTAGTGATTCAGTACCAAATTACCTGGTATGCAATGGATTTGAGGATTTTCAGTGTTGCTGATAATGTCCAGGTCGACACTTGAAATTATTGATGACACATTTTTGTTGATAATAATTTACTTACTCAACAAAACCAAATAAATAACAAAATAAACCAAATAAATAAAAAAAAATATTATGTATGTATACACATGCGCGTATAATAGCGGAAAACCTTAAAACAATATATCTACATACCTACTTACCTTATGAGTGTCAAACGCATACCCCGCGCAGCTACAATTCAGTTTCGGCCCCCCTGAAAAATAACTCTTAGATACGCCTACATGATACATACTATGATATAGCATCATATTCACAACTGTTGACCTACTTCCGAACTCGTATGAGAACGACGAAATTGCATGCACGAGGTAGGTAGCCAAGTTGCAAGTTTAATGTGGGTCAAAACATTAATGCATTTTTAAAATAGGTCTATGTGCGAGTATGTACTATTTTAAAGTAAAAGAATGGTTGTTACTCTTTTTCAGAAATCGTCATCTCTACAACTTTCAAAGAACCCCTTTGGACTTATGACGGTAAGTTTGACCGCAATCACTTATTCTAACTGTAGATGCAAACCAAAAGTACCTACTTATCTACAATTACATACCTACTTGCCCAGTAAATGCCAATTCACTCTCGCTCAGATAATACTTAGTGAGATATTCAAGTAAGATTAGCAAGAAGACGTTAGATGCAGGCCGCTGCCAACCGGCCAATCTTGAAAATCTGAGGCCTAGTTCAGCAGCGGACGTCCTGCGGCTGTAATGATGATGATGATGATGATTCACAAGACTGTTTTCAGATGAAACCAACTGGCCAGGCGTGAACTGCAAAGAGGGCGGCAAGCGGCAGTCGCCCATCGACATCAGGACAGCAGACGTGGTGAAGGACTACGCCAAACAGTTCATCAAGCATGGCCAGCTCAAGTTTACGGGGTACCACCGCGTGCTAGTGTCGGGGATCAATAATGGACATACTGGTGAGGGTTTCGTATTCTACAGAAAAGAATACCCTCCTTCTGGCCCAGTCGGGTAAAAATCCTGACTCATCAACGCTCAGCCTACTCTTGCTTAATTCCTTTCGACTTGGAAAGCTATTCTTATCATACAATGTTATTTAAAGGGAAATAAGAAAGACGTTTTTAAAATATAACAGTCCGCAGAATCTGTAGGGATGCAACAACTTTGCTGAAAATGGTTTGGAACTTTCCATGTTCCATTTGCCTCAATTAATAGTCATTACATAGTTTGTTTCAAGTGGCCATCCAGGATGTCAAGCATAAGTTTCTTGATAATTCAATGTAGGTACGAGTATCTATCCAATCCTACTTATACTTATCTGCAACACTTAAATTACAGTGAGTAGGTAATTTAGTTTAATAAGTGCCATAAGCATGCTATCGAAAGGGATTCACCTGTTAAACGCTTCCTAACCATAAGTACCTATAGGGTTTATTGCGAGTAGGTATGCAAAAATATAGGTAAGTACATCATCATTCTACACTCACTATATTGAGTACTCTTAAGAGCTCCCTACCTACATTATGTTTTCTAACACAATGTATTCACTAGGGACGCTCATTCTCCTCCCCGATGGACTTTGTAGATTTGAAGGTCTTTTTACAAATACTGCAACACAGTAGCTACTCAACTGCAGTAGGCTTACTTATATCATTTTTGTACAAACCGTAGTAATTACCAAACATTCAATCTGCAGCTCTACTTACAAAACAACTAATGTATTTCAGCTAGAGTCACGCCTGTATTCACAAACATTACTATGAGGTCTCACAGTACACACGAACCAATCACAGAGCTCTATTCAACGCTGTGCGTTCGATTTGCTTGACTTAAGCAAGCATCGTGCGACGTGGTCGCTTACTATGGGCCTCATAAGAAGGCTCAAGGTCACCCAAAGGGCGATGGAGCGTGCTATGCTCAGAGTTTCCCTGCGTGATCGAATCAGAAATGAGGAGATCCATAGGAGAACCAGAGTGACTGACATAGCCCGCAGAATCGCTAAAATCAAGTGGCAGTGGGCGGGGCACATAGCTCGTAGAGCTGATGGCCGCTGGTGCAGGAAAGTTCTTAAATGGCGACCACGAGCCGGTAGACGTAGCTTGGGCAGGCCTCCCACTAGGTGGACCTGGACCGACGATCTGGTGAAGGTCGCGGGAGGTGCCTGGATGCGAGCGGCGCAGGATCGGTCTTCGTGGAAATCCTTGGAGGAGGCCTTTGTCCAGCAGTGGACGTCTTTCGGCTGAAACGAACGAAGCAAGCATCGTTTGTGAATACTGTAAGAGATGTTTTTCTTTCCAGTGCAATTCAGCTCTGAGGGCGAGGAGGCGATCCACCCGACGCTCACGGGAGGACCGTTGGAGCACCGCTACCGGCTGGAGCAACTGCACTTCCACTGGCTGTCCGAGCACTCCGTCAACGGGATCAAGTGAGACATGCTCTTTACAATCCAGACAGCAGCCGACTGGGCTAGATGCTCACCTTCTAGAGCCAGAGTTTGTATACCTATTACCTACAAATAAATAAATAAATAAATCAGCTCGGAGGCTGAGGAGGTGAAGCCGATTGGGCAGTCGCTGTCAGTTCACTAACAATGAAAACTTCGATATACTTAGCACAACCCATCAAGGAAATGCAGCCAGGATCCTCTCTACTCTACCTCACGGACACACGTTTCTCTTGAATAAGTATTAAGTCTATAACTTATTGTTTTAGTGTAGTACTTAGTTGATTGAATAAAGAAGAAAACGATCAAATCAATACAAAAAAAACGCTGGCTTATGATGACCAAATCTTGGGAGAGCGCGAAGAACTACTCTCGTTTATTTTGCCTGTGCATCACATCGTTCTCTACAAGATAATTTAATCCTATAATTCTCTACAAATTCTTATTAGGTAATCCTATTTAATAAGTCTACTGCTTTCCAGGTTTCCCATGGAAATCCACTTCGTCCACGTGCGGTCGGATCTCAACGTGGGGGATGCTTTGGTCAGCAAGGATGGACTGGCCATCATTTCTGTATTTTGCAACGTGAGTAGAAAACCACACATAAACACTAAGTATTTCATCGCCTCTATGTTCTAAGTCCACAGCTGAGAGAGTTAACTCTCTCAATTTAATGGTTCTGAGCTCAGTTCCTAGGTAGGATTTGTGTGTGTCTAAAAATATGTTTTTTATGCATAACGCGAGGCAGGTATTTGACCACAATCGCACCTGATATTAAGTGAGATGCAGTCTAGGATGGTACGTATACCTGCCCTGTAAGGACCTATTCAATCTCACCTTGAAAATTGATTCAAGGCGATCAATCCTAGTGCCAAGTCGAACGCCTACGGCGACGGCTCAAAAAGAAGAAATTTAAAGCCAACCAACTTCACTCACTCTGGAGTTCAACCTAAAAAATTAATCTATCGTAGGTCCAGGCAGAGCTGGACGACCGACAACAGCAGGCGTCGGACGAGATCATGCAGTACATCCCGAAGCTCCTGGAGACCGGAGACAGGATCAGCGGGGTCCTGATGGACATGACGTGAGTCATCATCATCATTTCAGCCATAGGACGTCCTCTGCTGAACATAGGCCTCCCCCAATGATTTCCATGCTGGTCTATTGGTAGCGGCCTGCGTCTAGCGCCATCCTGCTGCCTTTATCATGTCGTCGGTTCCCCTTGTGGATGGACGTCTCACGCTACGTTTTCCGGTACGCGGCCTCCACTTCAGAACCTTACTGCCCCATCGGCCGTCAGTTCTGCGTGCTATGTGCCCTGCCCATTTCCATGACGTGAGTACGAACGCCAGTGTCAGCCTACAACCCGATCGAGTTAACGGCGCATCTCGCTGGAATGCGACTCTCCCTCGCACTTATCCGCACAACTCCCCGCGTTCGCCCCGTCTGTGCTCTACCAGAGCGTCGATGTGACGTCACGGCTGCCGGATGCGCAGTTTACTCGACTGGGTTGTAGACATGTTAAATCCCTTTTAATAATTCCTATTAGAATAGTCCTCTGAATTTTTAAAATACATAATAGGTAGCTAGAGAGAGATATTATGACCAAGTAGTTTCATCGTCACAAGTTTGACCAAAAAATGAAAACTGGCTAAGCTAGTAAGAATGACTGGTATTAGGTATGACTACTTACATTTTAATCCAAAACGCCAATTAATGTCGCAGATAAAGTCTTGTAATGATTTTATTGATAACTGCCAATAAATTACCTACTATTAGAGTTGCCGCTCCTGAAATTCTTGCCTTCGAAGGTCAATGCTATAATTAGGATTTTATCAATGAATTATCAAGTTTATCAACTACAAGTAAAAGTAAGTACCTACCTACTCTACACACCAGTCTCAATTTTATCCTATTGTGAGCTTTTACATGTAGCAAACAAATAAAGTACCAAAAATAATAAGAACATCGTAATTTTCCATAGGTAGGTACAGTACCTATGGCATGCAATTCCGTCGTACCTATCTTCTGAATGTCAACCACATAAAAGTTCCGGAGAAGCGTTTACCATATTAGCATTCTTACCACTTGTTAAGCTTCCTTATTGCCCGTAAGGCGAAGAGGGGCTATTTTTAAAGAAATTAAAATAAATGGTTTTCTTGCACGTTATAAATTCCAACGACGCTACCTTCACTCAGACGAATTTAGTAACTTCAATCCTCAAGATGTGGCGGCGATTTGGAGATCATTGGGCTACTATGTTCAGCAGTGGACGTCCTATGGCTGAAATGATGATGATGATGACTCCTCAAGAGGAAAGGCTTTCATTTTTACAAGCTTTTATTTACTTTAACCTGTCAGATGTCTGTAATGAAATCCCTTTTGCCGGTTTTCCATTGAACTTATGTGTACCTAAATCAAGTGACAATGCAATAATAAAATGAAGTCATGGAGTTAATCTGATGATAATATAGCTGAAAGGAAGCAAGAAACTCCACAATAAAACGACACAAGCCCATGTGCTCGTTTGATTTGTAATAATGAGTACTTCAATCTTATAAGGTAACCAGGGTCTGATGATAGAGTTGGAAGGTAGCCATAGAAATCCCGCACTAAAACAACACAACCCCATCGATTGAGCTTGTTGGATTCGGAGCTCACACCGCGGAATATGTAGCTTAACTTGAATTAAGTTTTTAATAAAATGCAAACCAACTTTGGCGTGAGTCACCCTACACCCCAATATAGCAGCGGGTGACAGACCCTAGTACCTAATGTATAGGTACCTACTTACATAAATTACAAAAGTACGCTCTGGCATTTCCTTTGTAGGTAATATGCGAGGTACATTACTTCTTTATACCTACTACGCCAGTTAATTGACAATTTCGTCTTAATCAGTTTTAACAAGGAAACCGTTTACGGAATACTTAATTAGGAAGATGGTCAAGTGGAGGAATTTACTGGCGCTTATTACAAACCAGTTATCGTAATGAATTGGTTGGAGCTGAAGGTAAGCATAGGTAGGTTCGAGGGTTATCAAAAACTAAAAAAATAATAATTAATTGCCTTGAACGCGCTTACGGCGTTGTAAGTACTCTATGCTTTGATGTTTTCTTATCATCAGTATCGTTACAGCCAAGGGACATCCACTGCCGGACAAAGATCTCTCTCAAGGGATTTTCACAACAATCAGTCCAAAGCCACCATTTCACCAGATAGTCAGTCCAATATCGAGTGGGAGGCCTGCCGACAATGCATTTTCCGGTCCGGTGGTGCCACGCAGGAATTTTGTGAGCACTATTTAATAGTCCATGCAAATCAAGGAATTTAGGCTTTAANTGCGGCGCTTCTTCTCAGCACTTGCGAAATGTTGGTCTCGAAGCGCTGGTAGGGTAAAAAGATTATGAGACATGTAGAGGCTCCTTAAGAGCAAAATGACGATTTGCAAGAACTATTTATTAGTCCACACAAATAAATAAATTTTGACTTTGACTGACATAGCCCGCAGAATCGCTAAAATCAAGGGAAGGATCCTTGGGGGAGGCGTTTGTCCAGCAGTGGACGTCTTTCGGCTGAAACGAAAGAAGCAAGCATCGTTTGTGAATACGGGCGTCAGAGATGTTTTTCTTCCAGTTCAATTCAGCTCGGAAGGCGAGGAGGCCATCCACCCGACGCTCACGGGAGGACCGCTGGAGCACCGCTACCGGCTGGAGCAACTGCACTTCCACTGGCTGTCCGAGCACTCCGTCAACGGGATCAAGTGAGACATGCTCTTGACAATCTAGACAGGAGCCACTGGGCCAGATGCTCTCCTTCTACTGCATCCAGCTTCATAGGGCGAGGAGACCATCTACCCGCAGCTGCACTTCCACTGGCTGTCCGAGCACTCCGTCAACGGGATCAAGTGAAACATGCTCTTGACAGGATCCAGACAGGAGCTGACTAGGCCAGATGCTCTCCTTCCAGTGCATTTAGCTCGGAGGGCAATGAGGCCATCCACCCGCAACTGCACTTCCACTGGCTGTCCGAGCACTCCATCAACGGCATTAAGTGAGACATGCTCTTGACAGTCTAGACAGGAGCCACTGGGCCAGATGCTCTCCTTCTACTGCATCCAGCTTCATAGGGCGAGGAGGCCATCCATCCGACACCCACGGGCGGCATAACATGTGTAATTGCCAGGAACTTATACTTACAAAATTATAAGCAAAGTTCCTGGCAATTAACACATCTTCCACCCATGGTTCCTGCCTCTTAAGATACAAGCCAACTCTTAGATTTTACCTACACTACTTTACTACGTCTTTCCAGATTTCCCATGGAAATCCACTTCGTCCACGTGCGGTCGGATCTCAACGTGGGAGATGCTTTGGTCAGCAAGGATGGGCTGGCCATCATCTCTGTATTTTGCAACGTGAGTAGAAAATCACACATAAACGCAAAGTATTTCATTCCCTCTTTACATAGAGACTTTAGAGACATATAGACTCAACAGCTGACAGAGTTAATTCTCTCAATTTAAAGATTCTGAGCTCAGTTCTTCTGCGTACTATGTGCCCTGCCCATTGCCACTTCAGCTTGCTAATCCGTCGAGCTATGTCTGCGACTTTAGTTCGTTTACGGATCTTCTCATTTCTAATTCGATACCGTAAAGAAACACCGAGCATAGCCCTCTCCACAGCACGCTGTGCAACTTTGAGCTTCTGTATAAGGCCTATAGTGAGAGGTCACGTTTCCGAGCCATAAGTTATCACTGGTAACACACAGTTCTTAGGTAGGATTTGTCTCAAAATATGATTCCCTGCTTCAAAGGCGATCGGTTCGGTTATGCCAAGTCGAACACCTACGCCAGTGGCTTAAAAAGTAGAAGCTGTAAAATGTTACCAATTCCACTCACTCTGGAGTTCAATCTAATAAAACAAATATATCGTAGGTCCAGGCAGAGCTGGACGACCGACAGCAGCAGGCGTCGGACGAGATCATGCAGTACATCCCGAAGCTCCTGGAGACCGGAGACAGGATCAGCGGGGTCCTGATGGACATGACGTGAGTCATCATCATCATTTCAGCCATAGGACGTCCACTGCAGAACATAGGCCTCCCCCAATGATTTCCATGCTGATCTATTGGTAGCGGCCTGCGTCTAGCGCCATCCTGCTACCTTTATCATGTCGTCGGTTCACCTTGTGGATGGACGTCCCACGCTACGTTTTCCGGTACGCGGCCTCCACTTCAGAACCTTGCTGCCCCATCGGCTGTCAGTTCTGCGTGCTATGTGCCCTGCCCATTGCCATGACGTGAGTACGAACGCCATTGTCAGCCTACAACCCGATCGAGTTAACGGCGCATCTCGCTGGAATACGAATTTCTCTCGCACTTACCCGCACAACTCACTGCGTTCGCCCCGTCTGTGCTCTACCAGAGCGTCGATGTGACGTCACGGCTGCCAGATGCGCAGTTAACTCGACCAAGTTGTAGAATAAACGGAAGAAACGTTATATTTCTTTTATTCATTCTAATTAGGATAGTTCTACTCTGAGTTTTTAAAATACATAATAACTAGAGAGAGATATTATGACCAAGTAGTTAAGTCCTATAAATGAGATTCATTCTACCTACATCATCACAAGTTTGACCAAAAAAATGAAAACATTCATGACTAAGCTAGTAAGAATGACTGGTATTAGGTATGACTACTTACATTTTAATCCAAAACGCCAATTAATGTCGCAGATAAAGTCTTGTAATGATTTTATTGATAACTGCCAATAAATTACCTACTATTAGAGTTGCCGCTCCTGAAATTCTTACCTTCGAAGGTCAATGCTATAATTAGGATTTTATCAATGAATTATTATCAAGTTTATCAACTACAAGTAAAAGTAAGTACCTACCTACTCTACACATCAGTCTCAATTTTATCCTTTTGTGAGCTTTTACATGTAGCAAACAATTATACCATAGAAAAAACAAATAAAAAGGCCAACTCGAGTCCTGAGCGAGCGATAATAGCCTAAAAACGTAGGGGTGTCGCTCTCGCTATAGTTTATTCAATCGTCAAAACTGCATTACTCAATTTAAATACAAAATAAATTTCTTTGTAGAATAAGCATTTTGTCCAAATTACTTTCCACAAAGGTTTGATCAAAACGTGTCTTTATCGAATCATGCAATTATTTAAATAAATAAAATGATTGTGATACTACCAAAAATAATAAGAATATCGTAATTTTCCATAGGCGGGTAGGTTGTAGGTATGGCATGCGATTCCGTCGTCGTACCTATCTTCTGAATGTCAACCACATAAAAGTTCCGAGGAAGCTTTTACCATATTAGCATTCTTACCACTTGTTAAGCTTCCTTATTGCCCGTAAGACGAAGAGGAGCTATTTTTAAAGAAATTAAATGGTTTTCTTGCACGTTATAAATTCCTACGACGTTACCTTCACTCAGACGAATTCAGTAACTTCAATCCTCAAGATGTGGCGATTTGGAGATCATTGGGCTATGTTCAGCAGTGGACGTCCTGTGGCTGAAATGATGATGATGATGACTCCTCAAGAGGAAAGGCTTTCATTTTTACAAGCTTTTATTTACTTTAACCTGTCAGGAGTCTGTAATGAAATCTTGCAAATTAAAGACCCTTTTGCCGGTTTTCCATTGAACTGATGTGTAAATCAAGTGACAATGCAATAATATTATGATGTCATGGAGTTGATCTGATGATAATATAGCTGAAAGGAAGGAAGAAACTCCACAATAAAACGACACAAGCCCATGTGCTCGTTTGATTTGTAATAATGAGTACTTCAATCTTATAAGGTAACCAGGGTCTGATGATAGAGTTGGAAGGTAGCCATAGAAATTCCGCACTAAAACAACACAACCCCATCGAGTTTGAGCTCGTTCTCGTTGGATTCGGAGCTCACACCGCGGAATATGTAGCTTAACTTGAATTACGTTTTTAATAAAATGCAAACCAACTGTGGCGTGAGTCACCCTACACCCCAATATAGCAGCGGGTGACAGACCCTAGTACCTAATGTATAGGTACCTACTTACATAAATTACAAAAGTACGCTCTGGCATTTCCTCAGTAGGTAATATGCGAGGTACTCCTTTATACCTACGCCCGTTAATTGACAATTTCGTCTTTAATCAGTTTTAACAAGGAAACCGTTTACGGAATACTTAATTAGGAAGATGGTCAAGTGGAGGAATTTACTGGCGCTTATTACAAACCAGTTATCGTAATGAATTGGTTGGAGCTGAAGGTAAGCATAGGTAGGTTCGAGGGTTATCAAAAACTAAAAAAATAATAATTAATTGCCTTGAACGCGCTTACGGCGTTGTAAGTACTCTATGCTTTGATGTTTTCTTATTATCATCAGTATCGTTACAGCCATCCACTGCCGGACAAAGACCTCTCTCAAGGGATTTTCACAACAATCAGTCCAAAGCCACCATTTCACCAGATAGTCAGTCCAATATCGAGTGGGAGGCCTGCCGACAATGCATTTTCCGGTCCGGTGGTGCCACGCAGGAATTTTGTGAGCACTATTTAATAGTCCATGCAAATCAAGGAATTTAGGCTTTGACTTTCTTTGAACTTTCTGGCCTACGGCTATCAATTCTACAATCTTTGTGCATAATGGAACTTTTGAAGTGTTTTCTATAATTTGTCATGTTTATATCCGTCGACTGGTTGGCACCTACATTACCTAGTACATACAGGCTTTGTGATGATAATGTTTAATACTAAAAAGAAATAAAAAAGAAGAAAATTGCCATGTCATCAACAGTGTCACGGGAGAATTGTTTGTGTTAAACTAAAGCAAAATAAAGGATATTTTATTATCAAATACATTGTTGGACTTTATTCATAGTCCTTCGACTACAACATAGGACTAAGAGGACTGTTAAAGCAGAAATCCTTTGTCTTTGGAATCAAAATTCAAAAAGAGTTTCTATTTTTCTGCTGCTGCAAAATTGTACGTCTAATATTCTTGTTTTCTTCCCAGAAAGCTGCTAAGCCCGAACCAACAGTCGTACTACACGTACGCGGGCTCGCTCACGTCGCCGGAGTGCAACGAGGCCGTCATCTGGATCATATTCGACACGCCCATCTTCCTGTCTGATGCTGACGTGAGTTGGAACCTGTTTTAGAGTCCTGGGATCGATTCCAGGAAGAATTTTCAATGTAGTATCTTTAGTAGGTACTGCTTATGACGCTACATAAAACGCTACAGTAGGTATTTGTTTAGCTCATTGCTTAGGGCACAGTATTTAGGGAGTTTATTACTTAGAGATAGAGAGAGCACAGTCGCACAACTGCGATTGAATCGCTGCTTTTAGAATCGCGTGTATGTTTTGCGACTGTATCGATGCTGCGTCGCGACTGAATCACGTTTGTATCCCTACAAAAAGTCGCAATGCAAAAGGGCTCTTATGTGCTATCGTACTTCTTACGTAACAATAAATAGTCTACGGCAATAGATTGGAAATTTCGAAATAAAGTATGCTGAATAATTTTATATACTTTGATCAGACAGAAGTTGCTGCAATACTGCATAGTTTATGTTGACCGCGGATTTTTTTGATATAGCTTAATGACTCATTTGTCCCCAGTACCGCATGTTCGGCAAAGTAGGGGTTGGCCGGCACAACTTCAGATCGCTACAGAAGCTCAACCACCACGTAGTCTTCAAGCCTGTCTCCGCGTCGCTGCACACGCCGCAAATCGTCAAACTCTTTGATGACGTCGTCAAACTCGTCACGGACTTCTTTAGGAACGTTACTTCGTGAGTAAAAACTCTACCTACTATCTATTCTTTAGGAATGTTATTTCGTGACAAGAACTATACCTCCAATGCCGCCGCAGATCGTCAAACTCAAACTCTTTTATGACGTCGTCATACTAGTCACGGACTTCTTCAGAAATGTTACTAAGTGAGTAGAAACTTTATTTTTATTCACAACGATTGAATTTTGGCCTGCATATCACGTGCTGGAAAGTGACGATCAGGCCAAAGGTGGAAGCGACCTTCACCCGGAATCCTTAAACACAAAGGAACTGGCTATCTTACCTCTTAACTGCCGGAACACAACAATGCTGTTAACATTCTTGTTAGGGCCTGTCGCCGTAACTTAGGTAATATGGTGGTAGCTGCTAGCCACTATGAGTCTTGCAGAAGGTGTGTAAAGGTGTTTTATTTTCCTGTACCCACTACACTTGCGCATCGATAACAGAGCACAAAAAGAAAGCGAAAAATGAGGACCCATAGAATAAAGACATAATTTTAATTATTTGTTTCAGATTCATGTCAAAAGGATTGAGGTCACGATAGAATAAGGTCTTCAGAAAGTAAGGAACCAGTCAGAAAACGCCATGAGGAAGACAAGCAATCAGTCATAATCGAAATTAACTTGAAGCTTAGCTCTTACCGTAGCGGGGCTACCCCAAACAACGTTATCCGAAGTTCCGAAAGTTTCTATCTTTTTCACGCAAAGTGAGATGCCTACTGGAGCAACAATGAAAGATAGAACCGAAACAACATAAACGACGTCAGGTAGATCAATTGGGCAAAATATCCCTCAAAATTACCAAGTAGATAGCATTAAGTTCGCGTTTTGAACTTTGTTCTCGTGTAATAAAGTTCTTAATCAATTTGCGTGTGATTACACGCTACACATTATATTCACGTGTATAAGTATTCACGTGTCACGGAACATGTTACTGTCCCCCTTTATGAATCGACTGAAATGTTATTATTAAAAACTGTGAGCGAATTCTTAGCTAAGCAAAGCCTGTCTTGTAGTAGTAAAAACTAATCCTCTGGGACTTCTGTATCTTCACTGATCAAGGCTGTTTCAAGTGTCAAAACAATATTTGTGCTAGTTTTCCTCCGGTAATATCCTTTAGGCTCGGTTTTTATATTGATCAATTTATCTTTTGGGGGTCTTAGAAAAAATACCAGTATGATTTTATGACATAAAGAATGTGTTTGTAAAAGACAAGAGTAATCATTTATAAAAACCGAGCATCGTAGGCGAAATTGTTGTATATAAATCTAGATTAATGTTTATTTCATAAATAAAAACTATTTTTAAGAGTTTGTCGTTTATTTAAATAATATTAACAACTATACATTCTCCCAATGTACACAATATCACGCGTGACAAAAAATAACAATTTGTATAAGTTTTATCGACCACACAGTTTTTGAAGAAGAAAGAAATAGTCCAGTACTATTTAATTAGCTTTTAAATCGGAAATAATTCCTACAAAAGATTTTATTGTTTTAATGGCTTCATTGGTTGCCCATTAAGATTCTCCTAAGTTTTCGACTTCGACCGAGTTGTGCTTAAGTGGTGGGGGCCCCCGAAAGGGGCATTTTTTCGGTTTTCCGGTTATACCGCGTAAAGGACTTACCCTATCAAAAAGTGGTCTCATGACGGTTGAAGGGCACTTAATCCTGCATTGAATAAGACCAAATTCATATGTTTTGGACAAACCGTTCTCGCGCTATAGTTCGGCAAAGTAGAAAATATACGTATAATTAATGACCCTCTCCACGTCCAATGGTTTGTTACCCACAGGCTTCCAAGTCTTGAAAATATCCTTGTTCGTCCCAGCCGTTCCTTAACTGCGGTTGCTGCACCTCTTCCTGGCACTCACCTGAACGACTCTGTGTTACCTACTGTGGCTGCCCCTCTTCCTTGGTCTTATTCAATGCAGGATTAAGTGCCCTTTAACCGTCATGAAGACCACTTTTCGATAGGGTAAGTCCTTTACGCGGTATAACCGGAAAACCGAAAAAACGCCCCTTTCGGGGGCCCCCACCACTTAAGCACAACTCCGTCGAAGTCGAAAACTTAGGAGAGTCTTAATGGGCAACCAATGAAGCCATTAAAGCAAAAAAGTCTTTTGTAGGAATTATTTCCGATTTAATCAATTTTTGTGTTTAATTCTACTGGCCTAAAAGCAAAGGATACTAGAAAATGTACAAATACTCTCACAGTGTAAGTCGGTCTAGTCCTTGGAAATAATCTCTCATTACAAAAATCAAGTACACATAAAATTAAGAAATTAACATCGTTCTACGATAAAATACTATTAACCCTGAATCAGGCATAGCGAGTTCTATTTTATTGTTTTTACAACTTACTGTAAGGAAATAAGGTACCAAATGTAGTGTTAAATCGCAACTGTCAAACAAAATCCGTCAGTTACATTTGACAGAAAAAAGACGTCTCATTTGACATAAAATATTATGTCTCACCAAATCTCACAAATATAGCTGTACTCCTCTAATTTCATAATTTAGTTAGAGATAATGAGCGCGGCAACCAGGTCCAATATTACCAAATACAGAGTCTAAGGGGAAAGTTGTCAAAAACTTAAAACAGTTCACCGTGTCTCGTGTGTCTGTTTTATATTAACCTATCGTACAAGATTTCTCTTTCAAGATTTTTGTTATTCTGATTTTTATTCAAATTAACCACGCAGTCACAATGAACTATACAAAATTTAACTAATACATAAATTATAATACAGCCCACATAATTAGTGATTGTTGTGCTAAACATTCAATAAAATAAATAACAGTGTTAAAGCCAAAGGTATTGAAAAGAAAAGATTATCACAATTATTTCCTTTCATACATTAGCTAAAATGCTTGTATATCGTTACAATACATTATTATTTGAAAATCATTCATTTCTTTAATGAAATACAAGGTTTTTCTTGTGATTTGTCAAGTCACTTATCGAATCTTTTATTTCTACGATCGATACATAATCTAAGTTAGGTACAAAACAGGATTATGATATCGATAAAGAATGCAATTATACCAATATGGATGAATACTTTAGGCTAACGAATAGGCTATTGTTTTAAAAGATGAACGAATCTGGATGAAATTAAGCATTTCCTGCAAACGATATTTACTAGTAAATTTGATTGTATCTATGGTCTTTCAACGAAGCTGGCATCAAATACGTACAAAGGCATTTATACATTTCTTTAGGCATTTATATTCCTTTAATATTTTGCCTGAAGGGTTGTAAAGTCAAATTATTTACTAGAAAACAGGCAAAAATACGAAAAAGGTTTCACTGCCATAGTCCGTAGACTTTTTAAGCCAGCTTTTTAATCTACTCTGATTACGTCATCCCGCTAGCGCCACCAAGCGGCGACGTCACAAACTACACACTGAACTAAAGTGGACATACAATATGTACAAATACAACACATACATACACAACTACGCCGTCTTGTTGCCCACTAACTGTTGTAGTCGCGTATTGATGTATTGCACGCGGGACACTAGCTTATCTTTCGGGTTGAACTCGGTGTATGGGATTTGCAGCACTTTGAAGCCCTGAAAAAGAAATTGAATTTTTAAATAATTTGTGTCTTCAGAGGTGTCAATCGCAAATTATTACGAACTGTTACTTTAATTAAAACTCTATGGTTTGTAGCCAATTGCCTACAACTCAAATCTGTCAACTTAGTAATGACAGATTTTAATTTTGGACAGGACGTTAGAATTGAATAACGTGCAATAAAAAAATATAATAAAAATTTTGCAAAATTATGAGGTATAGCCTGACCAGGAACATAAAAACCCTCGCCATGTTGCGGAAAACTAATGGTACTAATTTCTTTTAATGGCAACAGTAACTGAAAACTTCATTGACATGTCACCTTGCATGTCAGTCTATTGTTGTCAAAGTGTAAACAAACTTTATTTTAAATGTGCGCAATTGATTTTGTGAATTAAATTGCTAAAATCTTTTTATAGTCGTGAAAGAAAAGTGGTTCACAATGTGTTAAAGTATTTGTCGAAGAGAAATACTAAGGGTTCGGACAATATTTTCATTGAATAATGTTTCCGACAAAAGTTGTCAAATTGACTGACATGTTTATCGTATAGTACAGTCCACTATGAAAATTAGCTGTGGTTTGTTTCAACTACCTATTTTAAATTTTTTTGTCACTTTCTAAGTGTTGAATTTTATGGAATTGGGAAAGAAGTACCGAGTTTGAAGCGTTCATGAGCAGACATTGCAGTTGAATATTCAAGTTCTGAATTTGATTATTGATGAATAATAAAATAAATCCTACTAGCTCGATTGATCGTTTCATTTAATTTATTTAAGGGGCCGTTCAAGTATTACGTAAGCAGATTTCTTACCATTTTTTACCCCCCCGCCCCCCTTGTCATCAAAAGTAAGCAAAGCACTTACCCCCTCCCCCTATGCTTACGTAAACATTTTTAGTTATAAATGTTTTTTATATTGTCATTTTTAAAATAGGAACATTCATGAAAATATTAGGTTTAACTGATACACATAGAGTAAGGGACCAAAAAATATAATAATATGCGGACTACGAGACTCAAATTTCAATGGGCAGTGTCGGCACGAGAGTTAATTATTAGACAAGTGAATAGCGCACGGTAATTTCCCTAATGTGCGGTAATTCCCCTAATCAGTTCTCAAAGCGAGTGCCTACGCATATGTATTATTTGCGGGAATCCCCGAAAAAACGTAAAAAACTAACGATGACGTAATCATCATCTAGACCCCCCTACCCCCATGTCATCCAAAATAAGCAAAACAGAGACCTCCCCACCCCCCCTTGGTGCTTACGTAATACTTGAACGGCCCCTAAACCAGGTTACCTATAATAATATATCGCGGGTCCGGCGGTGACGGACAGCGATACGTCCGTGCTCAATAACGCTCTGGCTCGGACTAGGAGACGCGGCGGGAGCATCGCGGCCGTAGGCGCGTCGCTTGCGCATACATAAAAAACAGCCCGCCCGCTCGACAGAGAACAAAAGAAATCTCGAACAACTTGTTTCGCGCGGGTTTGCTTGTAGATTTAATATTTTATTTATTTTATTAGTGTAGAACAATATGAATTATTTAATTAAGTTATTTAGTTAGGTAGTTTACGTAGATTTAGATATATTATTATTTAAGTTTATTTATTTAGGTAGATAATAGTAATTAAATTAGAATTTAGATCTAAGATAAAGGTCAGCGGTAACGCTAACCGTTACACTTAGAATAAAGACATAATTTTAATTATTTGTTTCAGATTCATGTCAAAAGGATTGAGGTCACGATAGAATAAGGTCTTCAGAAAGTTAGGAACCAGTCAGAAAAAACCAGGAGGAAGACGAGCAATTCAGTCATAATCGAAATTAACTTGAAGCTTAGCTCTTACCGTACCCCAAACAACGTTATCCGAAGTTCCGAAAGTTTCTATCTTTTTCACGCAAAGTGAGATGCCAACTGGAGCGACAGTGAAAGATAGAACCCAAACAACATAAACGGCGTCAGGAAGATCAATTGGGCAAAATATCCCTCAAAATTACCAAGTAGATAACAATGCAGATAGCATTAAGTTCGCGTTTTGAACTTTGTTCTCGTGTAATAAAGTTCTTAATCAATTTGCGTGTGATTACACGCTACACATTATATTCACGTGTATAAGTATTCACGTGTCACGGAACATGTTACTGTCCCTCTTTATGAATCCAATAAACTGTTATTATCAAAAACTGTGAGCGAATTCTTAGCTAAGCAAATCATGTCTAATGTAGACTTCCTAAAAGCTAATCCACTGGGACCTCTGTATCTTACTGATCAAGACTATTTCAAGTGTCAAAACAATATTTGTGCTAGTTTTCCTCCGGTAATATCCTTTAGGCTCGGTTTTTATATTGATCAATTTATTTTTTGGTGGTCTTAGAAAAAATACCAGTATGATTTTATGACATAAAGAATGTGATTGTAAAAAACAAGTAATCATTTATAAAAACCGAGCATCGTAGGCGAAATTGTTGTATATAAATCTAGATTAATGTTTATTTCATAAATAAAAACTATTTTTAAGAGTTTGTCGTTTATTTAAATAATATTAACAACTATACATTCCCAATGTACACAATATCACGCGTGACAAAAAATAACAATTTGTATAAATTTTATCGACCACACAGTTTTTTAAGAAGAAATAAAGCAATGGATACTAGAAATTTAGAAAACGTACAAGTACTCTCACAGTGTAAGTCGGTCTAGTCCTTGGAAATAGTCTTAACTAAAATATCATAACAAAAAATCAAGTACACATAAAATTAAGGAATTAACATCGCATAGTTCTACGATAAAATACTATTAACCCTAAATCAGGCATAGCGAGTTCTATTTTATTGTTTTTGCAACATATTTTATGGGAATGAGGTATCAAATGTAAATTGCAACTGCCTTATAAAAGGCTGGTCAAACACATTTGACAGAAAAAAGGTGTCTGATTTGATTACGTCGCACGAAATTTCACAAACATTATCTGTTCTGTTACTCTTCTAATTTAGTAATTTAGATAGAGACAGAGGACAATGAGCGCGGCAGCAGAGTAAATACAAATGAGTAGGTCATCTTCATCCGCTGAAACCGCGCTCGGGCGTTTCTATGAAGATGACCTACTCATTTGTATTTACTCTGTCGGCAACCAGGTTCAATATTACCAGATACAGAGTCTAAGGGGAAAGTTGACAAAAACTTAAAACGGTCCACCGTTTCTCGTGTCTGTTTTATATTTACCTATCGTACATGATTTCTCTTTCAAGTTATTTTTATTCCGATTTTGATTCAAATGAACCACACAGTTATAACTATACAAAATTTAACTAATAAATTATAATACAGCCCACATAATTAGTGATCGTTGTGCTAAACATTCAATAAAATAAATAACAGTGTCAAAGGCATTGAAAAGAAAAGATTATCACAATTATTTCCTTTCATACATTAGCTAAAATGCTTGTGTATCGTTACAATACATTATTAATTTAAAATCATTCATTACTTTAGTTAAATACAAGGTTTTTCTTGTGAGTTGTCAGGTCACTTAGGCGATTATCACTCTGCACGGTACGCGGGGCGACAGATTTAATCATTGTATGCAAGTACCTCAGTTTGTATAGAAAACTCGCGCGGCACAATACACTGACAACGCGTCTGCGCGCGGGATTCGTTATAATAATATGTAATCACGCGGACCGCGGCGGTGCGCGGTGCAGTGTGATAATCGCCTTATCGAATCTTTTATTTCTACGATCG